>NC_056749.1:275225022-275260022 GCF_019279795.1 Protopterus annectens
CTCCCAAGGTTATTACAAACCTGGAGACTTGCCCGGTTGTGTTGTCAGATTCCTCTGCCATATCCAGGTTGAAGGGCGGCAAGGATCTGGTGGTCAGCACATCTGACAAGGCTTTGCAGTCGTCCATTTTGGGCATTCAGGGAAACCACACTTGATTGTTTCTGGGGGTCTAGAGGGGGTTTTGCAGTTTCTTCTTAGGGAAGAAGTTCCTACTATGGTTGTGAAATGCCATCCTGAATCAGGGCCCTCTCAGTTTTTTAGGATGGAAGACCCCTTAAAAGAGAAACAGAAAGCTAGACATGTTTCTTCTGCTCCTAGGGATCCACAGAGTGAGTGGCAGGCCTTTACACAGTGGTTATTTAATGCTTTACTGTCGTTAAGGCCTCCTCAAGGGGTTTCGGTTCCTGCTCCTCCTTGGTTGTTTTCACCTAAAAGGTCCAGAAAATTAAATTCTTTTGCGGAAGAGCTGGATTCTGATGAAGACTCCCTTCCTTATTCTACCCAGGTTCCTTCTCCTTTAGAGTATGGGTCGAAGGAGAAGCACTCTAATAGTCTATATACTCCTTCTGAGGAAATTTCCACTGGGGACACAATCTCTAGGATGATGGAATGTTTAAGTGGGATTGTGCCCAGGTTTCTGATATCCATAAGAGGTACTATGAGTTACTGCAGATGTAATCTCCTAACCCTGCTGCTATTCCTAGTATCTTGGCTGCTTTACTAGATGTTTTTTCTAATACTTCTACAGTGCCTGATTCTCTGCCACTTGCTCCCAAGATGTCTGATAGGTTTTATAGGGTGCCTGAGGACTGTTCCTTTTTGTTCAAATGTCTTGCTGCTGACCCCTCTTTTGTGTCTGTAGCCACTGATAAGCCATCTCAATTGCTTCCTTCATCCAAGTTACTGCTGTCTGACAAGGACAGCAGAACCATGGACAGGCTGGATAAGAGGATTTATACTTCTGCTACCCTAGCTTTTAGGGGTATTAATTATCAGACCCATATCTCTAGCTATGTGTTGGCTCTCCTTTCATGGGCTTGCCAGCTTTTTTCTGATCTTCCATATTGAGAGTAAATCATCCGCTCTTTCCTTGCTAGGAACTTTCTCTCATGTAGTTCGTCATTCTATCAGATGTAGTTATGATGCAGCAGATGCCTCTTCTAGGACTGCTGCTTTTGGTTCAGTACTGAGGAGGTATGGTTGGCTTAGGCTTCAACATTTACCCAATGATATTAAGCCTAAGTTGCTGGATGCTCCTCTGGATACTAAACTTTTATTTGGGGACGTGGATGCTGGTTTAAGTCTCTTCAGGACAAGGGGAAGGCCTTGCAGGATCTTAAGCATCTATTTGTTTCTCCTGTGCCTAAATTTCAGAGAACCTACCTTTCTAAGCCAGCCTTTGTTCATAGGCAATCCTGCCCCCCTGCTAAAGCTAAAAAGGGTGGCAAATGGGCTCCTCCTGCTAATGCCACTCAAACTGCAGGGATTTTAAAGCCTTTCTTTCCTGACAAACCAGGTGCTGTCTGACTATCCACCTGTTCCCAGCCACATTCCTCTTTCTCTTCGCCTTTCTCTTCCTATTTGGCTTCAAATCAAACAGGATTCTTAGGTTCTGTCAATTATTCATCTGGGTTACTTCATGGTGTGGAATTCCTGTCCTTTTATGGGCATTCCTCAGCCTCCTTGGGAGCAACTTCCTTTTTTCCTCAGACGTTCTTCGAGACCTCTTGTCTCAGGGTACTATTCAAGAGTTGCCTGTGTCCCAAAGGAGGAAGGGGTTTTATTCAAGAATGTTTCTACTGCCCCGAAAATAAGGTACTTGGAGACTGATTGTAGATGTCTCTCATGTAAACACTTTTCTGAAGGTACCTTCCTTTTGGATGTTGTCCCTTCAGACCATTTTTCCTCTCTTACTACCCCAGACCAGTCTGGTGTCTCTGGATCCAAAGGATGCTTATCTCTATATTTCATTCCATCCTCTTTTTAGGAGGTTTTTGTGCTTCACTGTTGCTTTCTGGCATTTTCAGTTCTCTGCTTTGCCCTTTGGCCATTCTACTGCTCCAGCACTGTTCACCAAATGCCTCGCTCCTGTGATTGCATTTTGCAGGCTTCAGTGGATCCAAATATTTCTTTACTTGGATGACCTGTTGATTCTGGCGTCCTCTCTAGAAGTCCGTTTGCAAAATCTTCATTTTACCGTTTGTCTTCTTCAAAGTCTGGGGTTCACAATAAACTTCAAAAAGTCTTCTCTGACTCCTTCTCAGGATCATGTCTTTCTGGGTTGCAGGATTCAGACGGTGCAAATACCGGCATCCCTACCTCCTCCAAAGGCCTTAACTCTCATTTCTTACTTTCAAACACTTCTTCCCCTGGCTTCCATTACAACCAGGGAGTTTCTCAGAGCTCTGGGGTTCATGGCTTCCACTATTCAGATGCTTTCTCTGGCCAAACCTCAGATGAGGAAATTTCAGTGGTTTCTGAAGTCAGTGTAGCTTCACCATGCACATCCTCTAGACTTTACAGTTCCTCTTCTTCCTTGTCTCAAGAAGGAACTTCTGTGGTAGATTCAGCAATTGTCTCTGAATCCTGGGCCCCCTTTACATCCTCCTGTTCCCTCTCAGGATCCATTCCCAGATGCTTCAGATGTGGGATGGGGAGCAACATTTGGCTCCCTGAAGGTTCAGGGAGTGTGGTTGCCTTTTCAGCAGAAGCAGCACAGCACATCAACATCAAAGAGATGAGGGCTCTTATGCTGGCTCTTCAGGCCTACCATCCTCTTTTCTGTCCAGGGCTTCTAAAGGTATTCATGGACAATACCACAGTTATGTGGTATATCAACAAACAGGGGGATCAAGATCTTACCATCTTTGCCGGCTGGCACTTCTGGTATGGGATCTGGCTGTCAGGTATCAAGTAACTCTTTAGGCAGTTTATATTCCTTCAGATCCGAACCTTGTGGCAGACACTCTTCACTCAATTCCATGAATGGATGCTCCACAGGGATGTGTTTCTGGACATTGTTCACCAGTGGGGTATTCCTCAAGTAGATCTCTTTGCCTCCCCTTTTAACAAACAACATCCTCTGTTTTGTGCCAGAGTCCCAGGTCCTCTGGTATGGAAGGTGGACGCCCTCTCATTTTCTTGGAAAGGAATGTTTCTTTATGCATTCCCTCCCCTTCCTCTCATTCCGAGAATACTGTTCAAGATTCAACAGGATGCTGCCAAAATCTTGTTGGTGACCTCCTTTTGGCTGTGACAGCACTGGTTCCCTCTACTTCTACATCTAGCCAAGGACAATCATCACAAGTTACCTCACAGGGTGGATCTACTCAGATAAGACAAGGGATCTCTCATCCATCCCCACCTGTCCACAGTTCAACTGACACTGTGGGTGATAGGGTTTTGATGCCTCATAGACACCTTTTTTCTGAGGACGTGCTGCAGGTCTTGCAGGAGGCCAGGAAACCTACTACTAGGAAATCCTACTTATCTAAATGGAAGAGATTTTCTATTTAGTGTTTTTCTCATAACCTGTACCCACTTACTGTGGATGTTCCCTTGGTTCTCTCTTATTTGTGTGAGTTGCTCAGTGCTGGTTTGGCTTATTCTTCTATTAAGGCCCACTTATCAGCTCTTTCTGCCTGCCTGCCTTTAACTCACCTGTTAGCTTCTAGATTTGAGGCTAAGCAATTTCTTAAAGGTGTTATAATATTAGACCTCCCAGGAAGCCTGTTCCTCCTCCCTGGGATCTTAATTTTGTTCTGGAGAAATCGACTCTGCAACCTTTTGAACCTGCTGTTTCAGCTTCCTCGCAATATTGTTCTTGGAAGTTAGTTATTTTGTTAGCTCTTACTTTTACCAGACTGATGTCTGAGTTGCAAGCCCTTTATGCCTTGCCCACATTTTTTGATATTTCATGAGGATACAAGGTGTCCTTACGTACTAATCTTCCTTTTATGCCCAGGGTGGTTAATGAGTTGTCACTTAATCAGATTATTTATTTGCCTACTTTTTTTCTCCTCTCCACAATCTGACAGGGAGAAGGCGCTGCATGCCTTAGATGTGCATAGACAGCTCAGATTTTATTTGGATAAGATTAAAGCTATCAGAAAATCTGATCAGTTGTTTTTCATTTCATCCTAGGTCTTTAGGATTGGCTGTTTCCATGCAAACTATTTCTACCTGGATTTCAAAGGCTATTTCTTTTTGTTACACTTTTCATGGTGAGAGCCTTCCTCCTTCTGTAAAGGCTCATTCCACTAGAGCTGTGTCTTCTTCTGGTGCTTTTTTAAAGGCTTAGATGCTCATTCTATTCTTGAAGCTGCTACCTGGACTTCTGTGCATACCTTTACCAAACATTACCAGTTGGATGGTATCTCCAGAGCCAGAGCTGGTGTTGCTGCTGCCCTGCTACCTGGACTTCTGTGCATACCTTTACCAAACATTACCAGTTGGATGGTATCTCCAGAGCCAGAGCTGGTGTTGCCAATGCCATTCTTCATGGCTTCTTAGAAGGGTCTACAGCTGCTTCCTCCTCCCAAGTTTCTTCTTGAGCTTTGGCACTCTCCCATATATAAGGAATACTGCAGTGGTGAATGTAAGGACATAGTGCAGTTATGTAAAATCTTACCATAATGGTAGATGTCCTTGCCTTCACCACTGCAGTTTTCACTCCCTCCTTCCACCCCCCAGTCTTTTTTTCTTTCTGGATGTGCAGGTTCTCTTTGGTTTTCCTTGGATTGCTGTTCCTACTGTGGCAATCATTTCTGAGGATGGTAGGCCTGAATATCACCTTTATGCCCTACACTATGTGAGAAGTATGTAGGTGATGTTCAATGTACCTAAAAGCAATGGTAGAGTTTGGTAGACTGGCCGGAGGATGGGCTTCACATAAGGGAATCCCATAATAATGAATGCTGCAGCAGTGAAGGCAAGGACATCTACTGTTATGGTAAGGTTTTACACAACTCTACTTTATCTGCTTTCATTAAATGCTGTTATACCATGCAATACAAGGTAAAAAAGTGAATATCCAAAAGTCTTGTCCTGAAATTTTTCATAAGAATAAATTAACATATTAGAGAGAAATTATCAGATGAAGTCAGGGTGCATTCAGGCCCCAAGAGACTATGGAAATGAATGAGTTGCAGCATTTAGTCAGGTGAATAAAAAACTGTAGGAACACAGTCTAAGGCTGATTCATAGATAATTAGAACAATAACATTTCTGGAAAATTTAATGAAAAAATATTGAACTGGTTTTGGTAATATAGGTTTTTATTTACAAAAGTATCCAAAAACAACTAGTATGCTGTCAGCAGACCTAAAAATGCTCAGCACTTTGCGGGTTGACAAAAATGCAATATTTTAGGGAACTAATAGGTGGAATCCGAACTGATCTCTCAACCACAAAAAAAAGACTGTCTTCATGACATTGCATACATTAATATACGTAGACAAAGTGACACCTCTGCTGTTTCTGCACTCGGATCTTAATAGTGTGGATTTGCCTAGTCTTTCAAATGCAATTTGGAGTATTAAATATGCATTCAACATTATCAAAGTAAACTCGTGCAGTACAGATAAGATCACTCTTGGTCATTGTTCTTAGGAATTTTTTTATATAAAAATATAAAGTAGCTTCCGATGGCTATATCACACAAAGGTAAAACTGAATGTGTAAAGGTGAAGGTGGGATGACTTACTCTGCCACAGTTACATTTCTTGCTTATTCTAACCCACCCTTATGCCTGTATCTATACAAAGGTATTTTATTCTTGTATCTATTAAAATCAGTAAAGTCAGGTTAGTAGCTCTTGTGGATTAAATACTGCAATTTATTCCCTAAAGGCATGCCTGTCAACCTTTTAGTACAAGAATTCTGGACAAGGACAAAAAGTAGGGACAATTTTCTAATATTGTTCTTATAAACCTATAATGTTGATAGAATAACAGATTTTGTATTAGCATGCATTTTCTGAAGTGTATGTAGTCTGAAACACAAAATGTCTATCATTATTTACTGACTTCAGTCCTCCATGATTTGCCAGAAAAACACACATTTTATGTGAGGCAAAAATCTGGATATTCTGTGAATATCTGGACAACTGAAAGGTATGCTGAAAGAATTCAGCAAGTAATTCCTCCAACTGGTTCACTGCACATACATAAAAAGTGGGCTGGGGGTTGTAGGATTCTAGGAAACTTCAACACTGACTGCAAGTCTGGCCTTTAATGCATATTATCATCTGTCTGCGTACATATGTCCACCTCCCTGGGCAAGCTCACCTAGTCAGTCTAACTTCTAAAAAAACAATACTTATTTTTGTCTTTTCTTAACTCTATGGCTGTGTGCAGATGTAGGTAGGCAAAAACCTGCTTTCACCTGTAGATCACTTGTGACAGAGAACAACTTGGTACCAAACCTGGTAGAGCTTGGAAACTATACTTCCTTGACAGATCAACTGGAAACTTCCAAAAGTTCTGGGGATGAGGTATACTCTTTCCTCTACAAAACTGATTATATGTCATATATATGGAGGGCTATCCTGTATCTACTCGACCTTTGGATATACCCCTCAATTTTATGTTGAAGATCCTATATGGAAATAATCCCGCATTGGAAGTATGTATGTATCCAGGTAGCCATCTTTTATTTTCTTACATATGAATGAATGTATTTATCTGTTTTGTTATGTTTAGTCCAACTGTGCTTGTAGCAGAAAGTTGACCAACATGTAATATCTGACATCCATTTTAGGGCAGCCACTCTGAAAGTTAGCCAAAGACTATGATGACTCTTCTTTAGAGTTAAATGATTTCTGACTGACTATGCTAGAATTAGTTTGTGTAGAGCTGTGTTTGCAAACCATTTTGCCTTATAAGTAATCTGCATTTTCTTTAGTGTTCCTCCCTTGAACAATGTTGTAAAAGCCAGATTTGCCTCTAGCCATGCATCTAGAACTCATCCTTCTTTTCCTCTTAGGCCCCTGCACTGGCTTGAACTCTGTAAATATTCATTTATGTTTAACTAGTGTTAGCCAACGCTGTCTTCAAGGAGTATAAGAAATGCTTTGCAGTTACTTCCATTTGCTAACTGGTGTACCTATCTCGTCAGCTGACATCTACATTTTTGTCATCTGTAACAATTTAGTCTGTAAAAAATCATTTTGGTTATGCTGTGTACTTTGCTTCAGATACCATACTCTGGAACAGTCTTCCAACTCTATTACATCAGATCTGATCTCCTCCTAGAAAAGCTCTTTACTCTCACTTCTTCTCTAATTGGTGCTGCAGAAGCAGCTCCTGTGTCAATCAATCACTGAATAGCCAATGGTGTATCCAGTATGTGCCAAGTACACCTTAACATATTCTTTTTAAATTAATTTATTTTCTGCAAAGAGAAATGTTCAATTGTTTTATAATAGTGTATTCAGTTACAGTTTTTGTTTGTGTTTTGTTAAATGGACCCTTTTTCTGAATACCTGATGGGATTAGCTTTTTTTTAAGCATGCACTTTATTAGGTTGGGGGGGGGGTCCATTTGTAGGGATTGCATTTTGGAAGCTGATATTCAATTATACAATCCTGGCTACACACCTAGGAGTGCCAAATTATTACCTAAGGTATATATGTCATTCTTTCTGTTTCTCACTATGATCTCTGTCCTTTGTTAATGCATAGGGTTATTTATTCATCTTCTTGTATTTGTTTTTAGGTGTATTTGAAATGCTATGTAACTTTTTTACTGGGATATACATGAAATACTAATACTTGCTGTATTTTGTGGAATTTGTCTTTTGAACTATTCTGTTTCTTCTTGTGGAGCGTTTTACTCATACCTTAGCTGAGAATTGGTTATGCTGGCTTCTATACCTTCAAAACTCTGCTTAATTCAATACTGCCTAGCATAATTAGTGACCTTTTTACAGCTGTCTGAAAGGGGGCTTTACTCTTCCTAATTTCCAAGAAAGTCTGTTGTTTATTGTCCAGAGATAAATGTCTTCCAAACTGCTTTGTACAGCTGAGTCAGAATTAGAATGCTTACAGGAGACACATAAATGAATACTACCCACATAACAGTGATATTTCAGCCTATGTCTCCTGAAGATAGCCACAAAGGGCACATATAGTACAACAAAAAGAGCAGTACTGAGCCTTGAAGAACTACATATGGAGTACAGTACTTTTAGATGGCACAAACCTAGAAATTACTCTGAAGGATCTTCCTAACAGAAGCAATGTGTAACTGTTTGGAGCTATACCCGAAAGTTTGCACAAGAACTTAAGGGAATCTGGAATTTTATAAGACCATCAAATGCTGCAAATGATGTCAGTAGTAATGCTCTGTGCACCTTCTGATCTCTCTCTCTCTCTGGATAACATCCCTAATTCTCAAAAGAGTCATTTTGGCATTATGTAACTGTTAGAAGTCAGAGTGAAAGTGATCCAAGCCATTATGGGTCAATGGATGGATCTCCAGCTGTGATATAAACATCTTTTCAGTGACATCTCCTAATTAGTGAAGGATTGCTAATGACAATTTGATAAGTTAAATGTATATTTAAAATTAAAATCTAATGTGAGCTTTTACAATGAAAGTCATAGCATTTGTTAGAGGTCTAATTTTTGCTATTGTATGAGAATTTATAAACTCATTTTAGCATTTATTTATTTTTTTGCATTACAGGTAGACATCTAATGGAAGAGTTATTTCCTATGTACATACTAGGGTCTATGCTGATTGGTCAAGTGGTGTATGAACGACTGCTGAATGAGTAGTTCAGGCAGAGTGCTTGTGCATTAGTGCATGTGCAGGTTGTCAACATTAGCACCGTTCAGTGTGCAGTATGTGCACAGACATCTCCTGTGATACTGCATATTGACAGAGACAAGGCTATGTAAGGAATATGGTACAGAATGCTTCCTATTATACCCAGTAAGTGTTCTTTCTTGGTGCAATGGTGCAGCAATTAATGTTGTTTCCTCACAGCAAGAGATCCTTCGGTTCTATTCTCGGATGGGGTGCCTTCTGTGTGGAGTGTGCATGTCCTCCCTGCATTTGTGACGGTTTCCTCTGGGTGCTTCAGTTTCCTCCCACATTCCAAAGACATGCATCTGGAGCATTTCTCCCCGGGCATCCACTGAAAAGAGTCTCTGTCCTAGTTGGACTTTCCAGGTCAACAAATGTTAAATTAAATTAAAAATTACTGTTATGCAGTCAAACAAATAGTATTGAATGCCTAATGTTATACATGGGATGCCTTTGAAAGGCTATCGAATGTAGTGACATCTGCCTGTAGAAGTCTGCTGCCATGGGTCAAACATTGAGACATGTACTGCAAACCATTCCAGGCCTAAGTGCAGCAAGTACAGCTATAGATTACATACATCAGTGGACAGAAGTTTCTGGAGTGCAGAGATGAATATCTACTACTAGTTCATGCATTGAAAAGGTGATAGAATAGTCCATGCACAGTGTCAATCTACATCCCATGCCATCTGTTCATAGGTTCATAGGTTCATAGGTTCATAGGTTAGTACTAAGCTAACTGCCCTTGCGAGCCATTGTAAGCCTAGCCAATTATCTCTTCTGAGACTCAAACCCTGCACCTTGTGTTTGTAAGGCAAACACCTTAACCATTAGGCCACCCTCCCATCCTGTCTTTGTCTACCTTCTCTAGTGTGAATACTTAAGTGCATTTCAACTTCACATCTGAGGAATTTACACTATGTCTTAAGTATAACATGGAGATATGTGTATGTAACGTCTGCTGAAGAGACGCACACAGACAGTCACATGCACGCACACACACACACACGCACACACACACACACACACACACACACACACACACACACACACACACACACACACACACACACACACACACACACACCCTTCAGTCTGTTTTGAATGGCACAGTACTTGTGTATTATGCATTCAGTTGCTAGCCATCCGGTGGTGTGAACCGGAGCTCTAGATTGTCACTGTTGAAGTGATACCCTGATCTCATGTCTAAAATGGGAAAAGGGGTTGTGGATGGATGGATGGATTGATTCAGTTGTCAGGCTTAAATGTTTTTTGATAGCTTGGTGCAACCACAGTGAGACTTACTAACATTTCAACTGGCAGACTGTGATCAGCCTTAATTTTTCTGCTGGCTTGACTTTCTGTAGTAACTATTTGCATGGCTTCTCTGTGCAGTCCACACCTTTCATAACAATACTGCACTTATGACTGGCTGCTTTGTACTTTGCATATCCATACATTTCATCTCCCTGTCCCAATACTTTCTTTGCTGGCCTACTGGGTGGGTATTTTGTTGCTGTATATACAGTACTGCTGTGGGCAGCCAAGGTGGTGCAGAGGTTAGCATTGTCACCTCACAGCAAGTGGTTCTCCAGTTCAATCCTTGGCTGGGGTGCCTTCTGTGTGGAGTCTGCATGTCCTCCCTGTGATCATGTGGGTTTCCTCCGGGTGCTCCGGTGTCCTCCCACATCCCAAAGATGGATTGGACACTCTAAATTGGTCCTAGGTGTGAGTGTGTGCATGTGTGTGCCTTCCGTGGAAGGTTGGGTGCCGGGCTGGCAACTTGACACCGTAAAACTCCACTGCCAAACTCCACTGCCAATCATGAATGGACTGGTGATCTGCTGTGGCGACCCCTAACTGGGAAAAGCCAAAAAAAGAAGAAGATATACAGTACTGCCGTACTTTCTGTTTTATGTCCTTCAGTACTTACTTGTGGAACCTTATATTTTTTTGGATTGGCCAGTCACCAGTATGTTATCATGACACTTGGCTGTATGATGATATTGTGCACAAGCATGAGAACTGATTATTTTTATAAAATACTATTGCTATCTGCAGCATCTGCTCACTGTACTACTCGCAGACTTGTCATTAGAAATACAACCTGGTTTCATTTTCCTTCATGAAACTGACTTCATCCACAACAGCGTCCATCGGCTGTAAGCCTATGATTTCAATCCCTGCACACTACTCAGGCAATGTTATCTACATACCCATTTTACTAAGCCCAAATATTATATTTCCTGTTTAGTTTCCATTTGTGTATTTTTTTTTACAATTTAACAAGTGTATGGATAGCTTAATTTCCTGTGATAATTGATTCATGTGTTAACAACCCTTCTATTAAATCAATGTTCCATTAAATTTGATGTGCACGTGGGTATCTGCTGTGGAATTGTGAAAAAAACTCTATTGTCTCTTACTCTTCTCTTCATAACTGGCAGCTATCTTGAGAGTTGGGATGATGACAACCAAGTAGGATGGTAAGAACAAAAATAATAGGTAAAGAAAGTTGGGTGCAGCCCTCTGCTCACCTTAGTAATGTGTGCTAACCCTAACCCTGCCCTCACCCCAACCCTAACCCCACACCATACCTTAAAAACCCTTTCCAGCCATTATAGAGACAAATTGGAGGTTATTGTTATGGGGACAGTTTAGTGCAGAGAAGAGGAAAGAAACTTATTTTGATGTTTCACTTGTCTGATTTTTAAGTAATTCGGCATTGTGTATGTTCGATCTTATTTTCATCTCTGCATTTTCTTCAACATTAAGTAAGGTTGATCATACATAACAAAATCCTTTAAAATTAGGACAAGTGTTAAGGATTGTCAGGACTGCACTAAAAGGGGGTTAGAGGTTTAAATAGAATAAAGAAAAATAAAATATGCAACAATAGCAGCATAACAGTAGCATTATAGCAGCATTTGTGTGTGTGTTTTGCATCTTTTGTTTTATATCTCCACTATCAACAGTGTGAGGGGAAATTAGATTTAATTTCCCTCTGAAGACTGGAGTAGCAATGGTAGGCAGTAGGGTAGATAGGGAGGGGTGAGAGGGGCAACTGTCCTGGGAGCAAAGTGCTAGGGGTGTGATCAGCGAATCCCAATCTCTCTTTAATGTAGTACCAGCTATTAAAAGCCAGTATTGAATTTGCAGTCATACCTGAGAGCTGTAGTATTCCATGTGTGGTCTAAAACTGTAGCAACTTGTGTTACAGATTTTTTTTTTTTGAGTGCTGTAGCACTCCATGCAGTTAGGGTACAAACAGTAGCAACTGTTTGTTACATTTGTACCAACCAGTTTGCTTAGTTTAAAAAAAAAAAAAAAAAAAAAAGATTTTTTTTCCTGTTTTAAATTAAACCATGAGCCCTGCATTGCTCCATTCTGTGCAGTTGGGGTGTAAACTGCAGCAAATACATTTCTATCAAGTGCTTGCTATAGTTTAAAAAGAAAAACATTTTCTTTTGTTTTGTTTTAAATTAAAACATGAGCACTGTAACACTCCATACAAGCAGTGTATAAACTATAGCAACTGTTTGCTACATTTGTAGTAAACAATTTACTACAGTTTTAAAGAAGACATTTTATTTACATATTTTTTTTTAATAATATAAGTTGAGGGAGGAATGAAGGCAAGGCACAGAAACTGGACCTGAATGGCTGGTTGAATCAGCTACGCTTCTGCTTAAAGGTCTGACATGACAAAAAAAAAGACATCTGATGTCTCGCATCATTAGGAAATCACAGGCCTTGCCTGTATCTGCAGCAGTCTGTGTCCAGCATCTACTTGTAAATCATGTACATATACACTGGTTCGTATCAGCCTGCAGCATATCTCCTCTTTCTGTTGGCATTGTGATATAACAAAATGTGACAACTGGTGTGCTGAAGATATGAATCCAATATATATTATTTGTGATGCATCTTTTGACCACCCCATTTGTACTGTATATTTAGACTTTGATTAATATTCAGTATGATGAAATTCTTCACAGTAGGTAAACTCATATTCCTGTAATGCTCCATTTGTCTCACTGTAGAAACAAAAGGAGGCAAATTCTACTGAAAGTAAGATGTTACATTCATAAGAGTACAAAAATGAATGGGAAGATGAACATATGCTAATCTTCTGAGTTATCTTTATGAGAGATGTCTGAATGCAGTTTAATCACTGCCTTCATCAGCTTGATGTCAACAATTCCAGCAACTTTATAAGACTTCAAATACCATTCAGGAAAGAAACATTGAAGCCATGTAGCATAAATTTGTGAAACATGTCTCTCTTGGAGGAGTTTAATAGGGCTTTTGAAAGGTTTGTCTCTTACATTTTAAGCCCTAGCCAAGTATTTAAATTCAGTAAATATAATTGTGTATTTATTTACTTATTTATTTATTTTTTGATAACTAGAAAATTGGGTAAAGCCTCATTTCAAAGAAGACTAAAAGAGATGAGCTCTACATCTTACCATAAAATGTAAAAAAATACAGAAATTTTGCATTTACAACAATAGTTATAATGAAAAAAATTGACATACAGTGACAGTAAAAGTTATAAAGACTTGGAAAAAAGAGGAACCAGGTGTATATTAATCACTTTGAAACAAAAGCAAAGAAAGAGCTATGCTTAGATGAAGTTATGCAAACATATTTGGTGGTCATTAAATTTGTGAAGTTTCTTGCTTAATTAAAAGTAGACAGACTGAAGAAATTAAGTATAAACACATCAAATCAGCTGGTTGAAACTGAGAATTTATTTTTTATTTATTTTTTATTTTACATTTTTTTGACCGGGATAGTCCGACTGGATACATAGGTTCATAGGTTGGTACTAGGCTATCGGCCCTAGGGCCTATACAAGCCTAGCCATAACAATTCCCTGGCTATTTCTTCCCACACTATTTACTTCCCTGGACCCCTGTCTAGCAGGGTGACTGATGTGATCCCTGGGATGAATTTTCTTTCTCCCATCCAATCGTCAAGGTTCCGTTTGAAGAGGGCCAAAGAGGTGCTCTGCTTGACATGTATGGGCAGTCTATTCCAGAGTCTGGGGAGTCTCTGGGTCAGGAACCTATCCCTCCAGTATGTTTTGTTTATTGTGATGACAAGGTTTAGATCCCTAGAGCATATGGCTCTGAGGCATTGGGATTTCTTTAAGTGTAGCATGTCCAACAGCTCTGGGTTTGACATGGCCTTGTATGTTAAGCAGAGATTGCCCCTGAGTAGACGATATGTGACAGAGTATAGCTGGTGTTTTTTAAGGCGGTCAGAGTAGGGCATCTGCTTTAGGCCTGTGATTCTTTTAGTGAGGTATTTCTGCAGCCTTTCCAGTTGTTGCAGATGTCTTGAGAGGTACATACCAAATGGCGCATTGTATTCTATAATGGGTCTAATGAGGGATGAGTACAGTGGGACAATGACCTCCTTTTTTCTGGATGAAAAGCCCTTAGTGATGAGGTGTGCCACATAGAAGGATTTCCTGACTGTTGTGGCGATGTGGTTATCGAAGGTGAGACCACTGTCCACCTGTGTCCTTAAGTCTCTTGTCACACTTTCGGTGTTTAGTGTACTGCCACCTATGTGGTAATTAATGGGTACATGTTTTTTCCCCAAAGGGGATAACTATACATTTCTTGGCAATGAGCTTGAGCCCATGGCTCTGGCACCAAGCATCTATTTCTGTAAGGCCCTTTTGTAGAATATTCGCATCATTTGGGGATTCACTAATGGCTCCCAGTTTAAAGTCATCTGTGAACTTTGTTAGCCAGAGTCCCTTAGTGTTGGCCTGTACTTCAGAGAAGTAGATGCCAAACAAGAGTGGTCCCAGTACTGAACCCTGAGGTACTCCACTTGTCACTTGTCTGGAGCTGGATTTGGAGTCGGCTACTTTTACAGTCTGGGTTCTGTCAGTAAGCCAGTTGGCAACCCATCGAGTGACATAGGGATTAATGCCCAGCTTAGTAAGTCTATCTATGGTTCCAGAGTAGGGGAGGGTGTCAAAGGCCTTGGCAAGGTCCAGATAGGCTGTGTGGGCTGCCTTACCCTGGTCCACAGCTCTGGAGACTGATTCAAAGATGTCAATCAGGTTCAGGAGACAAGATTGGCCCTTCATGAACCCAAACTGGGTGGGGTTCAGTGCTTGAAGGTTGCCAATGTCTTTGTTTATAAGTTCCATAATAATAAGTTCCATGGCTGTGCAGATCAGGCTCGTCAGACTGATGGGGTGGTAGTTCTCGGGATCCAAGGTGGACCCCCCCTTGTGGAGTGGGATAACTGTAGCTGTGCGCCACTTAGTGGTCATGAAGCCTGAGGTGAGGCTATGATTAAACATGACACTTAGGTGAGGTGCCAGTTCATTTTGTAGTTCATGTAGTACACAGCCTGGGATGTCATGTGGTCCCATGGATGCTGTATTCTTAGCTTTGGAGAGTGCGTTTTTTTACCTGTGTGGCCGTTATTACCGGAATTTGGCAATCTTCTGGTATTGAGATGGGCCGTTTAGGGGGTGAGAGGGGGATGAAGTTGGCACTGAATTGATCTGCCAGGATATTGGCGATATCCTTGGGATCAGTATATTTAATGCCATTCTGTTGTAGTTCAGAGCAAATCTGAGCATTGCCATTTAGACTCTTGACATAGTTATAGAATGCCTTATGGTTGTCGTTGGAATCTTTGGCAATTTTATTTTTGTAACTAGCTTTGGAGGATTTTATGAAGGATCTCAGCTTCTTACTGAGACTAGTAAGGGAGATTTTTGCATCCTGGGATTTTCCTCTTTTCTGCAACAGTTTCTTCCTTTTGTTGTAAAGTTTGTTTATGGCAGGGGACCATCAGATTGGCTTCCATTTTTTGGAGGAGAGCATCTTGGTTCTATTTGGGATAGCATGATTCATGCATGAGTGGATGTGCTTGTACAGTGCTTTAGTGTAGGATTCAGCAGTCGAACTTCCAGTTCCCGTCTGCATGGTTGTCATGAAGTTTGTTAGTAATGACTTGAGTAGCATGAAGTTGGCTTTGGAGAAGTTTTTTATAGAGGTTTCCTTACTGGGGGGTAGGATGTGGATTTTAAGGGTGATTAGCTTATGGTCAGACCTGACTAACGAGGTGGTGACCATAGGTGTGGCGCATCAATTTCCCTTGTTGGTAATGACCAGGTCTAGGATAATGGAGCCCCTGATGGGACTATGGATTAGTTGATCCAGGGCAGTGGAATTTACGAATTCCAAGAACTGTTGGGCAAAGGTGTTGGTACATGAGTAGTTGTCCCAGTTAATGGCAGGGTAGTTGAAATCACCCAGTATAAGGGTGTTTGGTTGTATCTTAATATTTTACAGTATGTTTAGAAAGGTGTAATGAGAATCTTAGGGCATGGTGGGGGATCTGTATCAAGCTACAGTTTGGATTGCAGTCTTACCTAGTGTTAGTTGCACCTGGAGAATTTCAGATGCATTATGTTGGGCAACTAGCCTGGTGGTGTGAATATCCTTGGTGAATGTGGACACTCCTCCATCTTTAGTGTTTCGGTCCTGGTTTTGTGTCCGAAAAGTGTGGTAAGAGTTGTAGCCTGGTATTGCAGGGGTGCTCTCTGGAGCCTTGAACCAGGTCTCAGTTACTGCACAGATATCGATGTTCTCCATTTTTAGGGGTGCCTCGAGAGAGTGCATTTTGAGGGTTAGACTTCTAGCATTGAGTAGCATTACCTTCAAAATTTGCATGCTTGTACCTGTTGCAGTGGTGGTTTTGTCCTTTGAACTTTGCCTACAAAAGGCACTATAGGGGTGGCAAGAGCCTTAGCCAGTAACCTTAATCCCAAGGGTGACAGGTGTAGACCATCTCTGACAAAGCATCATGGTCTGTCGATCATGTTGTCCCAGGCAGACAGATACTGGATCCCCTTTGAATGACACCAGAAACCTAGCCAATTTTTGAAGTCAATCATTTTGTCGTTATATTGTGGTATCATTCTGGGCGATAGCAGGATGCTACTCAGGGCTAGGGTCATGCCTGCATGGGCCATATGATCCGAGAGCTCTTCCATGTCTCTTTTCATGTAGTCCAGGGAGGTACATCTCAAGTCATTCACTCCAACATGGACAATGACAGAATCATATTTGTACTTGTTGTGGAGTGACTTGAGTGCATGGGTTATGTGGCCGATCCTGGCACCTGACAGGCAGCTGACTGTAATTTTCTCCTTGTTCAGCCTGGTGAGTGGGACAACAGTGTGCCTGACTATAGAGTCACCTATGACTAAAGTGTTAGGTACGTTGTCTTGCCTTAGGGGCTGATGCTGGGTGGCACACTGGTGTTGTGAGCTATGTGACACTTTGGTTGTGATTGATGCTTGTTTGCATTTCAGCTTTGGAGGTCCTTGTTGCTTGGGCAGGTTACAGTTAAGGGCCTCTGCATATGTGGATTTAATGTTGCTATGTGTGGGTGTTGGTGGTGTGAGTTTAGAAGGGCTATGTGTTGCTTTAGGTGTAGTGCAGGTGTTGACCTTCTTCTCTTGACTGTCTAGCACAGTCTTGGGTGGAGAAAGCTTTGCTTCCAGTTTGGCTATGTAAGTGCATCTCTCACAGGTTGTAGTGTTGGGTGGTAGGAGGAGAGGGTTGTCTGTGTACATAAGGCAATTGCTGCATTGCCCCAGTATGCCCAGATTCACCAGGTGGGCAGGAGAAATCACTTGAAGCTGACCTCTGGACATGCCTGGTTTGGTGCTTTTTTTTGTAAAGTACAGGAGCTGTTTTCCTTTTGCCTTACTAAGGTACTTTGCAATTATAGGCTGTTTAGTGCCTGCAATTAATTTCTCCTTATTAACAAGGAGAGTTTAGTGCTTGTATCAGTTTAAGGCTTCCTAGTGCTTTCCAGCAGGTATCAGAGCAAGTGCTAGTCACAGGGATGCTTAAAGGTAAGATGAAAAAAAAATGGTTTATCCTAAACACTGCAGTGTGCACTAGATAAGTTAGATGTGAAAGTAGGTAACTTAAGTTTTACCTGTCTAAAATGTTAAGTTTTAGTGGAGAGTCACTATTTGTAAAACAGCAAGATAGACTGAAAGGGGGTGGTCACTTTTGTATTCTGGTACTATGGAATACAGTAGGATGGCCAATAAATTTAAATAGTTGAAGGGGAGTGATTTCACAAAATGATACATGTCCATTTTCAGTGGAGGCCTGGGGAGAAAAGCTCCAATGTCACCACAATTAGATTAAAATGCAGTATATACAGTAGTTAGCATATCTAAGCAAGCAATAAGGTTTATGATTACAATTTTTACAGAGGTTACATACCTAGGCAAATAATAGCACTGGGATTAACAAAAATCAGAGAGTGGGTCTTCATTAAGTAGTTCAAGTCAGCTAGGCATCCTGTCATTAACTCATACAGTTATTTACAGATACAATATTTACAGTGGTTACATGCCAAAACACATTAGAGTTAGACAAGGTAAAGATCAGGATAGTCCACAGATAAGCCAAAATAACTATTTTAGTCTCATTGTCAAGAAGAGTTAGTCGGGTTTGCTACAGTGACATAGCCAGTTTAAGGTCAAATGTCGTTTGTCTAGTCTTGAATTGGCTCAGGGAGTTGAGCAAAGTAATTTCGGTTGGGAGATAGTTCCAGGATCTGCTAACAGAGTTTGCGAAGAGAGAGTCACCAGCAGAGTTTTTAGTTTTGATAGCCTGGACTGGTAATTTATTAGAGGATCAAAGTATCCGGTGATTGTGATAGGGGGTAATAATATTTTTAAGAACAAGACTATTATCTGGATTGTAAAGTATCTTATGGTTAGTTATCATGAGGTTATACTGGATCACGCTGGGTAGTTCTAAACACCCAAGCTGGTTTAGGTTAATACAATGGTAAGTCCTATATAGCAGGCCTGTGGCAAATCTGGCAATATGGTTATAGCAGATAGTTTGTTGAGGATAGATTTGTTTAGATTGGAGAGTATTTGGGATGCATACAGTAGAGTTGAAACTAGGTGAGAGCGAGCTACGGCAGATCTAGCAGGAGGGGTTAAGAAGGCTTTTATCCTGTAAAGTGAGCCTAGTATTTTATTGATAGTCTTTATAGATTGATTAACATGTAGATTAACATGTAGGTCAAATTTGAGATTATTATTGATTAAAACACCTAGCAGTTTTGTAGAGGAGTCTGGGGAGATTATTGTGCCAGTAGTAGATTTAATGGTAAAACTGAATGCAGTTGACCTGTGTGTTGATGAGAATAGCAACAGTTTGTTTTTTCTGGGATTCAGAATCAGACGATGGCCAGAAAGGCAGTTTTCAATAGTGTTAAAGGTGGTTTGTTTAGCTGACTACAGTTCATTTGGAGAAGTGGCTGAGCAAATCAGGGTGGAATCATCAGCGTATTGGACACAGCTGACTGTAGGGATAGCAGAATAGAGATCGTTAATGAAAATGGAGAAAAGAAGAGGCCCTAGTATGAGTCTCTGGAGTACACCTAGTGTGTTGGGTAGGAGTTTAGAAAGTTTGTTTTGCCAAAGGACAGCCTGTTGTCTATCTTTCAGATAGGATTGGAACCATTGGATGACTGTATTATCTAGGCAAAAAGTTTTCAGGGTATGGATTAGTAATTGGTGATCCACCATATCATATGCCTTGGAGAGATCCAAGAAGAGGGCTGAGGATATGTTATTGTTATTTTGGTTGTGGTTTATGGTATTAGAGAAGGTTAGAAGGGCTGAAGTAGTACTGTGGTGCAGTCGGAAGCCATGCTGGGAGTCTACCATGAGGTTATTTTGAGTTAGGTGATGCATCAATTGTCTATGGATACATTTTTCCATAATTTTTGCAAGTGGGGATAGTATTGCTATTGGCCTATAATTGGATAACTCCGCAGAGCTACCTCCTTTGTGAAGCGGGATTACATATGATATTTTCCAAATAGAGTGGATTCTGGCTTCAGCTATTGTTCGATTGATTAGTATTAAGATGGGGTAAGCAATGGCATCGGCTACTTTTTGTAGATACTCGGCAGGGAGTTGGTCAGAGGAGAGAGTAGATAGTTTCAGTTTTTTAATCAGGGTACGGATGAGGGAGGTGGCAATTGGTTGGAATCTAAATGTAGGTTGTTTTCTGGGATGTTGATTTCATGACGGGGGGGCTGGGAGGTAGCTGGCTCACTAGGGCTTGAATGGTCTCAGTAAAGAAATGGTTAAAACTGTCAGAGACTTCCTCAGGAGCTTTATCAATGGAGGCTGCGGGGACTGGGGTGGAAGTTTGTCCAGGATGTAATAGTTTGTTTATACCTGCCCAGAATTTCTGAGGCTTGTTATGATTTATTTCCTGTAGATTATAGTAGTAATTTTTTTTGTCTAGTAGAATGCATTTTTTAGTGATGTTCCTCAGTTGCCTATATTTAATGTGGTCTTGGGGGTCTTTAGTAGTTCGCCATAATGACCATGCCTTATTTCTAAGGGTGACTTTTTTGTTTTGACTCTTTGGAAAGCTATGGTGCAGTTTTTACCTCAGCTCTTGTTGAACGTATGGGTGCATGAGACTCAAGGATTTCTATGAATTTGTTGTTAAAGTATGCGACGGCTTCATCTAAGGGAAGGTGTCTTAAAATTGACCATTTACATGAGTTTAGCTCTTGTTGGAATTTGGCGGGGTGAAAGTTTTTATTATTTCTTACCATTCTAAGTAAGGGTTGTTGGGGGTAATGACTTTGTGCTTAATAATATAAGTAGGAAGGTGATCTCTTAGGTTATCAGGGAGGGTCCCAGAGGTGTACAATTGGGGATGACTATAAGTACTCAGACAAGTATGCTTTCCTTTTGGTTTGGTTTACCTGTCCTGCTAGGGGTTGTGATGACTTGTGAGAATGCATGCAGATTGACATGGGTTGTTGGGGAGTCTGAGGAACAGGAGAAGATGAGTATATGCAGTGAAGTAACAGTGAGGATATCAGTTTTTGAGTTTTTTTAACAGATTCTTAATTTGTATGACTTAATATATATGAACAAATAATGTAGACCTATATGCTCAGAAAGATATTTTATTAGATGCACACAAATCTTAAGGTGCAAGTTGATCACGTTTCATCACGTTTTCCACAGAAATACACCCCCCCCCCAACCAATACATGCAGAACATTCTTGATTATCATATTGATTTTTGATTTTGGTGATAGGCTCTGTTTTTACCTTACAAGATGGGAGAAAAAGTTAAATCGCAATACGGGTAGAGCTTTAAAAATCTGACCTTCTGGTATTGTCCTTGGGCCTTTCAGCATGACATTACTTCTCATGTTACTGAATGTAAATGAATTAAATATGCATATCCATAGCTAGAACAGATGAAAGGAATGGTGTAGAAGCAAGGGGGGGAATCGTACTGCAGTCGCCAGTGTAATACATTTAGATAGTTTGGACAGACTTGATCAGCTTGCTGCCTTTTCTGATGCTGCTGACTGCTATACATGAGGGAAAAGAACTCTTGACTGTTCATTCTCATTGTTTTATTTTACTACCGGACACATAATCATCATCTCTATACACTTAAAGAAAATTCTACCTGTTCTGTAACCTCCTCGCATACCATCCAGTTAGAGAAGATACAAAGATTCCTTCTGAAAAAAAGAATCGGAGTGATTCTAGTACTGTCTTACAACCAAAGACTATAGCAAATCCTTCTGTTACGTACGTCATATCACCCACCTTCTTAATGGAGACCTATGCCTGACATTCGGAACATTAAAACATGTGATTCAGGGCCTCATGTTCCTTGGTGGTCAGCAGGTCTTTAGCTCATTCACCCAACACATGAACCCCTGAATCTGATAGAACCATGAACTTATATTCACTCTCACTCGTACTTAATTTCTCTACAGCGAACACGTTAAAGTAGCAGTACCAGTTAACTAGCACTATATATAACCTGCTTTTCTAGTAGCTAAGACATGCTTATCAACATAGATTCTTCATTTGGGTATTTTAAATTCAGGCATCTACCTGTAGAGATACAATAGTATTTCCAGAGAACACCTGTAATGTTTACTGGTAAAAATTACCCTATAAATGCACCAGGGTAACTACCTGTACGGCTCTAATAATCTTCACAGCAAACACCTGCAATGATTATGGGTACCTTTATCCTGTAAATTTGCCAGGGTATCTACCTGTACACCTCTAGTAATCTTCCCAGAAGCATCTGTAATGATTATGGGTAAGGATTATTCCACAAATGCACCAAGGTGTATACCCGTACAACTACAATAATAATATCAAAGAACAACAGTAATGATTATGGGTAAAGTTTAGCCTGAAAATGATCCAGGATGGTCTTGTCACCTGACTTCACACTTCATCCTTGTTCTGCTGTGATTCCTTATATGATTACTTATGTGACAATAAAGTCATAATTGAATCCCTTTCATACCCTGGTAATAGAAGAAAGGGACATAACTAGACATATCTGTTATTTTTGTATCAGTTCTCATGTGTGGTAAAGACTATTTGAACCCCATTACTGATGTGTTTTAATGGAACCAATAAATTACAACCAAGGTATGGTAGAACTAAATGATTTTCGGCCAGTGAATACCAACATATGATGTAAGAGGTGATGGAGATATCACTGAATTCTAAGGTATGCTAAAAGACAGAGGCAAGAGGTCACAAAGCACCATGGACCGCTAACAGGAGACAAGCTTGGGTCATGTAAAAGGCATATTGCTAAGTCATACATATGCAGAACTTGCTATAATGAGTCAAGGTTGGATTAAAATAGGACAGAAGTGGACCACTGATCACCATGCAGTGCTTGACTCTGGCAATAATGCTGATCACTTGACATAAAGCAATGCAAAAATTGGGCATTTATGACCAGGCTGCCAATGAATTCTTGTTTGCAGTATTTTTGGATGTGACATCCAAAGAGCACCAATCAGTTCTTGACCAGATATGGTGTATTTGGATATTGAAGCTTAGAATACAAAATGAACCAGTAAACCAAATGACATCGGGAAAGGCCCAGCTGAGGCAGAATACTTCTATCATGCCAAAAATTGAATATGTTTTAGAGCTAGCACAGAATACCTGACTAAGCTGGAGCAAGAAAGAATGCACACTAGTGGTGCAAACAAAATGCCTCAAAGATGTAAGTCTACAGAGAATGAGGTATATTTAACAGTTAATACTGTGCTGGTACCGGCAAAGATAAAGACATCTGTTGCCATGGTGAAATGACTAACTGTTACAAGGAATGGCCGACTACCTATTCATGGAGGAGGTAGCAGCTATGAACTATTGGAACCAGTGTGCAATGTTGGCCCATCTTGACAGAATGAGTAAAAACACTGGCTAAGATAGGCATATCTCAACTGCTTTGCTACAAAATCAAAATAATGTCAATGGGAGCAAAGGCCCAAATCGGAAAAAAATGAATCATTACTCTAATTCACTTAAGTTAATGGAATAACAAATTTTGCATCAGCATGTATGTTTATATAATTCTAATGTCTGGCATCATGGACAGACTGTAATCCTCAGTGGTTTACCATAAAAATCAAATATTTTGCAAAGCACAGTTAAAGATGTGATGCAAAATCAGGGACAATCGAAAGGTATGACTATGGGCTAGTGATCTTGAAATAAACTGGGAGGTAGGAGTGCTAATTTATTGAACACCAGATGCCTTATTGTGGTTTTCATATAGTTTGCTTTTTATCTTCAAATCCCTAAGTAACTTTTGATTGGTAGAACCCCATTATGTATCCACCACTATCCATTTGGTTCCAGTGTACTGGGATTAGGATTTGGAGATAGTGTCTACATCTTTGGGGGTATACTTCTGATCTGTACTGTATGCCCAGCTGCTCTACCAGTTACATTTTTGAGTAAAATAATTGTATTTAATGTTGCAGAAATAAATCTTCCTTTCGTACAATATAACCTACATTCTCCACCAGGCAGCTGTCAGGGAGTACAGGAGCTCTGCTTATGTGTTGAAGAGGGGAGAGCTGATTTTCAGTGGCTGGGTTATTCCTTCTCCTCATCTGGCTGATACTTTGGCATCTATGGTGCTGTTTGGCCAGTTATTGGAACTGCAGGTGGGACCTCTTCCTGTGCTACATCTGGCCTGCTAGTTTTCACTTTTTCTCCACTTGTATCCATATTGATTCAGTTTACCATTAGGCATATCTGTGCCCCAAAATTCTGTTCTGATCTAGCCATACCCCAGACTGGGCTGGGTATCAGGGCAGTAAGGACTAGTTTTGTCATACTGCAGATCTGCGAACATTTCTGTTTAGAGACCTCCTTCACCTGCTTCATCAGGGTAAGTTCACAATGGGTTTGACTGACATCATTCCATCATCATTCTAAAGACATCCGTCTGGAGCATTTCTCCCTGGGCCTCTACTGAAAATAGGCTCTGTCCTAGTTGTACTTTTCCAGTCAACAAATGTTAAATAAATAAATATTCATTCTTCAGGGTGAGTGTCTCTGGTTTGTCACTTGTGCCAGTATCCATAGTGATGACCCTGTCCCCTCCATGCCCCTCTTAAAATTTCTGTAGTGCTTCAATCTTTACTAGGGTGATGCTGCAGCAGAACTAGGGTAAACTTTCACAGTAACCCCCTTCTATGAAAGATGAATTTTCCAGAACTGCCAAATGCCTCCTGTCTCATTGATGACCCTGCTTATCTATGCTACCTGTATTCAGGTCACCAGCATCACAGGCAGATGCCTTCCTGTTTTCTGACTTGGCAGACATTTTCACTCTGTTGTTGACTGTGATACTTGGGAGGAGAACTGCCCATTCGGAACATTTTCATTTTGTTGCAGGGAAAGAAAGGTAAACAAGATGGTTGTTCTTAAAATGTGTACAGTAGAAGTAGTCATACGTGTTCAAATAAGAAGTCAGTACCCATTGTTTTTATGGAAGTTTTTTGCCATTAAATTCTCAACATCAGTGTGGGAGTTTGTTTATGATAATAGATACTAGAATGCTTAACAATGAAACTGGTAATATACAAGATATAACAATATTCTAGTTTATAAGGTGCTGAAGAAAAGAATAGTGTGTGTTTCCTTTCCCTTTATAAACAGTGCAAGACTTATTACACATAAGTGCATATTTCTGGACAAAACCACAGAGTTCTGGTCTGATTTAAATGACTTAGTGTTATAATGTACTGCGGTGGTGGTGCTGTGGTAGCGTTGTCGCCTCACAGTTAGACGTTGTCCTGTTCGATTCTCAGCTAGAGCGTCTTCTGTGTGGAGACATGCGTGAATGGGCGTGCCTTCGTTGAAGGTTGTGCATCAGGGCCGGCAACTCGGCACGTAAAAATCTACTGCCAATCATTAGCGGACCGGAGTTCCGCTGCGGCGACCCCTAACTGGGAAAAGCCGAAAGACAAAACAGTGTTATAATGCATGGAACAGGAAGTACAGACAACTAACTTCAAGTCTACAAGATGCATTTCTTTTGAGTTCATTACCTTAACCACTGGACTATGATGTAGTCCAGCAATTAATTACTGGAAGGGTTCTTTACAACTAAGACCAGATGTGATATGCTCCACATTACACCATTACTGTCTTGAATAGTCTGAGGTGTATAGAAAAATGTGAACTCTGGGCTGACCATCCTTGATCAGCTGCTAATGTTGTCTGAGTTGCCATTCACTGTGCTTTGACCTACTGGGTGGCATTTTTGCTTTAAGTCCCCCAGCCCTATTTGCCAGATTATCTTCTTGCCTACCTGATTAAAATACTGTTACCGACTATGATTGAAGGCTGTTTACCAGTCTACTCTTAGCTAATTAAAGCCAAACTAGCTAGATTTGTCCAGCTTTGCCTATGACTTTTATTTCTGATTCATATTCCCTTATGTTATCCATGTTAGGGCTTACAATATAGCATAGTATCTTAGATACTAAACAGCAACATTGTAAGACCTTGTCAATACTGAATGCACAGTGTGTCTTCATGAGGAAATCACTTACAATCTTTCTGCTCCCCAGTTATTGAAAATGAATGGACCTGTGGTTCCAATGATTTTATTTTAGACTAGAAGACTAAATAAAGAAAGAGATAATATTTTCAGTGTGACATGTTCATTTTATTAGTGTGAGGATGTCAGACTATGTTTTTCAATGTGTTCAGAAGTAATTTCTATTTTAATCACATAGCATGCTGAGCCTAAATCATTCATTTATCTTTGTTGTGTCACCTTCAGCAAGTTCCTTCTAAATCAGGTAAGAATCACAGAGCTGGATCCATATCTCAGGTGGAATGATACTGACATGCCATTTACAGTCTTAAACTGTTGTGCTCTTCATCTGATGTTGTAACGTGTGATGCAAGCTCCTGCTTAGATAGTATAGCATAGAGGGATGAGCCTATAAGCTCTAACTTGCTTCACTTCTACTCCACAGTTTGATTCCTCCAGTTTACATTTGCATTATGGGTGTGGGACTCTTAAGTAAACCACTTAAGTAGAGCAGTGCACCCAGGATACTGCTGAAAAGGGGCAAGCGGTCCTGTGCCTCTTTCCTTATTAAGAAATGTAATAGTAAAGCATGTATAGAGAGACACACACACTGTTCATGCTGCTATAATAAAGTTCTGGTTTATTTATTCATTAACTAATAGCTTATATATGATTCCTTCCAGGAAGCAGTAACTGCAACTAACAAATTTCAAAACCACTGGAAATAAACTCTGCTTTCTGACTCTCCATCTAACTCATTTTCCATGGCATTCTCTGGGCTGGTGCAGTGAGTTTTGACTGTTACTGGAACCTTACAAAATACGATCTTGGTATTCATCTCTTATCACACCATTAGAAGATGAATCAGCTAGGACCCGTTCCCAGAACTGCCCACACATTGGTTGGTGCCAGTGATGTCATTGTACATTTAAATGTTCACACACTATGCAGCAGTAGCGATATAAGTGACACTCATTATGCAGATGGGATGCAGCATAATCTACATATGTACTGTTTGTTTCTTAGTACTGCATGGAATGTGATCAGTTCAGAGAAGGTGGAAGAGTCTGCATTTCTAAGATGTGTGCATGACGACTATAATGCACTGTGATCGTTTCCCATTCTTAACATTTTCAATGTGATAGCTCTATTATTTCTGTTAGCTGCTGCTGATACACAGTTTCTGCTGTGGATGTGTCGCACAGAAAACAGTGAGTGTCAGTGTTACGCATCACCTACTATATTAAACATTTCTATTCTAAGCACTCACCGAAATGCAAAAGTGCCAATGCTGATTGCAGGTAACTGTTGCTTGGTATGTTTTCCTCCTTTCTCTGTTTTCTACTGTGTAAAGACAATGGTTTGTGATCCCCCCCCCCAAGGATGTGCAATTTCCTTGTAAAAACTCTGATACTTATTGTACGTTTATCTAAAGCTCATGCACCTGCAGTCTCAGCTGGGAGTTGAGTATACGCAGCTGCAGCCCTCTGTACGACATTACTTCTTCACATCCTCTCTAAGTCCCTACAAGACTTAACTGCATAATTATTGTACATGAGTCATATTCTTTCCTTAGTTCCCAGTATTTCATTTTATTTTAAATGAATAAAAGTAACATTGAATATAAAACTGTATGTTATAAGGCATGCAAAATAATATTGTAATGAATATTTAATGAAATACATTTGCTATAAAAATATGAATTAGAAATATTGGAGTTTATGTGAAAAATGATAAGAAATAGCTTTCAGGATTTCTGCAATTGATTATTTTTGAATAATTAAAAATAATCAGTTGCAGAAATCCTGAAGCAGTGTGAACACTTAAAACAATGTATTTAGCTGATTAAGTACCCTTTATTTTCTGATCATCATCATATAACATTCAACAAATGTAAAACAATAACACGACCAGCTCCACGACAGAGTCACCGTTTATTAGATAAAAACATAACACATATCCTCTAAGCGCTTTCACCCATTCACCATACCGGGCATCTTCAGAGTGAAATACATTACAAAAATACTTCCTTTAAATAACCCTATAAAACACATTGCAAGAACAATAGCACAACCCCCAATGATTAAAAACCAATCAGAAACCACAATCAATTAATGATGTTAAACACTTCATGCACTTTCGAACCAGAAATATATATATATATATATATATATATATATATATATATATATATATATATATGTATTTTTTTTTTTTTCTTCTTTCGGCTTTTTCCCGGTTAGGGGTCGCCACAGCGGATCACCTGTCCACTCATGATTGGCAGTGAAGTTTTATGGTGCCAAGTTGCCAGCCTGGTGCCCGACCTTCCACAGAAGTCACACACATGCACGCACTCACACCTAGGGCTAATTTAGAGTGTCCAATCCACCTACAGCATGTCTTTAGGATGTGGGAGGAAACCGGAGCACCCGGAGGAAACCCATGCGACCACAGGGAGGACATGCAGACTCCGCACAGAAGGCACCCCAGCCGAGGATCGGACTTAAGAACCTCCTGCTGTGAGGTGGCAACGCTAATCGCTGCACCACTGCGGCTGCCCACATATTTAAAAATATATGAAATACTCAAATATATTGTTAAAATAATTAATACATAAATACACTGTTAAAAACTATATTGCAACACCAAAATGTATTAACTAAATGCAATGAGATTTGTGTTTTAATATACTAGAAATGGCGATATGTTCATTAATACCTGGTGGATTGGAAGCTTCCAATCTTAATTGCCACAAACACTCTTTGGCTTCCAATAGGGTCTTCTCATCCCCACCCTTCTTATTGTATGAGACTCTGTCAATCACAAAAAATAAAAATGTTTTAAAATTATTGCATTTTTGACTATGTGTGTACAGTGAGCTTACTAATTTCTTATTTCTGATGTCCATAACATGTTCTAAAATACGTATTCTTAACTTTCTAATAGTCTTTCCTACATAGTATGTGGAACAGCTCATACATGTAGCAATGTAAACAACCATCTTAGTGTTGCAATTACAAAATCCAGGGCATCTAATGGTTCTCCTGTAGTTGTAAATTGCAACATATGGTCCATTGTTAATATCTTTACATGTGCTACATAATCCACATTTACTCATTTTGGACATCTTGTACATATTCGAGTTAACATCTATGTCCATTAATTCTTTTAAATTTGTACCTCTACTATAAATAAACTGGGGTAAAGGTCCTATAATGTCCATCAGTTCACTTTTAAATATACTTTGCCAAGTTTCTTGTACTATGGTCTGGATCCTACCCACTGATTCATTAAATGGGAGTATTAAAGCAGGTCTGCTATTTTTATTTTCTTTATATGCCCCATTTGTGACAATATTATTATTATAAACCAAACCTCCTTTAAGTATAGGTTTAAACACAGTTGTTCTTTTGTCTTCCACCTCCTTGCTTATTCTGTTCAATATATCTCAGGGATATCCTCTTTCACTAAACATGTCCTTCAATTTCACCATTTCATTATGAAAGTAGACGTCCTCACTAACAAGTCTAGACAACCTCCCCATCTGTCCCTTGTGAACGGGTGAAAGTGCTTAGTGGATATGTGTTATGTTTTTATCTAATAAATGGTGAATCTGTCATGCAGCTGGTCATGTTATTGTTTCACAAGTGCGTGGTACGTTCTATTCAACAAATGTAGCCTTATCTGTGGAATATTTAGTCTGTGAAATAATCAGAACATTATGCCACATTAGTTGCAGAATTCACAGATTTTTCTAAAGTTTTTTGTAGGTGTTTTGATAGACACTCTGAATTATTGAAGTGCAGTACTTTGCATCTCCTCCATCTCAGAGACCTCTACAGCATTTGTCGCCCATTCCCCTTATTCTTAGTCTGCCACTGTGTAACAGGGTCCCAAAAATGACTAGTGTTTTCAGTTCTGGACTGTCTTTTCCCTCATTTTCATTGCTTATTGCGGTCAGTTTGCCAAGCTTTCCTCTGCAAATGATAATCACTTATTTCCCTCCATCTGTATTTTATTTATCCATCTCACTCCTCTTTTACATATCAGTAGGTTAGTTCTTTTTTACAGCTGCTTGTATGTCTCATCACTGCCCATGTATGCCCTGAGATGTTAATTGTTTGTCTTTATACAAGCTCTCATTACCCCTAGAACCAAACTCTACAGCACTGTACATGCTTTCCCATTTCAGGCACCTACTCTTAGGCAAACTCTCCCTATCTACATAAAGGAAATGAGCACTTATTCTAAATTCAGATTCCTGCCCTTATATATCCACATGCCACCTACCAACAAAATGATGTTTGTTTGTTTGTGTCTTTCGGCTTTTCCTGGTTAGGGGTCGCCGCAGCGGAACTCTGGTCCGCTAATGATTGGCAGTAGAGTTTTACGTGCTGGCTTGCCGGGCCTAACGCACAACCTTCAATGAAGGAATGCCCATTCATGCATGTCACCACATAGAAGACGCTCTAACGGAGAATCGAACAGGCAACGTCTAACTGTGAAGCGACAACGCTACCGCAGCACCACCACCGCAGTCTAACAAAATAATTCTGTGAAAAACGGGGGGAAACTACATGTTGTCTACATTTGTATACTATGTTTTACTATTAGAGTTCACTGTTCTTTTCTGCAAATACATATACTTAATTGGTTTACTTCAATAACAATCTTTTCACACTTAGCTGATACTTATCATGCAGGAAAAATAGTTATATTTTTGCATAAAATAACACCATGATCTAACAGCACTGTGTTAAAGCATAATCAGTATAGCAGTCCTTTACACAAGTCAAATCCGTTTGTAATACTTGTCAATGTAAATTGAAATGGTAAATTGCAGTGCAGTGGTGTTTTAATCATTATCTACTCAGAAATGCAGTCTGTCGGACATTATGCAGCATGAAGCATTATTTCAAGTACATTTCTATTAATACCATGTTAATAAAACAGCAACAATGTTTCCATGTGAAACGTGATGCACTGTTCAGTGGCTGATTTTCCCAAACAGTACAGTTTGTGTTTATATTTGTTAAATGGTGTAAGGCATTGGTCCAGAAGGACCATTTAAAGACCCTGCTCACGCACTCAGATAATAAAATGTGGTGCAGAGAATAATTTAGTCAACATATAAAACAGACCAAAAATAGGTAAATATATATAGAAAGAAGGTCATATCTATGTGCATAGGCATGTTGTACAAGGATAACATCGTAAGAGATGAGGAATAGCTAAAAATGCATCAGCTGATGACCTAATAATCCATCTCATTAAAGCCATTAACTAAGTAATTTTATTTTAATTGAAAACTGTGATATATCTAAATCAGGAAGGAAACATAAGTAAAGCATATATTAACTCTATTTGATTAATTACGTTTTGATTGAAAAATGTATCTAGGCAGAAGAAAAAAAGGAAAAGGGAAGGCTTAGGTGAAGATATAATAATAGTTTAAATAATATGAAAAGGAGAAAGATGCAGATAATTTTGGGGGTATTCATTTATGGAATCATTTATCTTTGGAAGATTAAAATTGTTATTTATAAGGGCTTTACAGTGTTTAATATAACTCACTACTCTTTAGATAAGCAGGAAAGGATTTCCAGTGTTAGGGTGATAGTATAAAGAAATTAATTACTACAAAAAAGCTTATTATGGGTGTTTTCTGAGAGACTGTATTGAGTGAAAGTGATCTTAGATTACAGTGAGAAGTTGTTTGATAAAAGCCAGCTAGATACCAAATGGATGATTTTTACATTAAGAAGGTTGTAAAAAGGAGAACCCGGAAATAGATCATCTCTTTTATGGAATGGAAGCCATTTGGCTTTGGCTTTGACAAGGCAGTACCATTTATAACAAGTGAAAGAAGTGATGAACCATCAGATCTTGTTAGATATTATTTGAAATAAATGTTTTTTTTTCTTAAAGGCTTTCACAGTAATGTGTAGTGTATATTCAAGTTAGACATAGAATCCCTTTTCCTGTAGATGACTAGGGCCATAAAATATGAAAGTATGCAGATGCACAATTAGTTTATCAATGCTGGCATTAGTTGCCTCCATATGATGATGAAAGTTTAGATATGTAACAAGCAAGATCTCTAGTTACTGAAGCTTTCTGTAGTTTACAGTATCGTTAAACTAGACCTTCCAATTTATTGAGGGAGGTTGAAAGCAAGCTATTTGGTGGGTGCTATATAACACTGCTTTCATCTTCCTCTCTTTCATCACTTTTTAATGCTGCATACTTATTTGCAGATGCAACTGAGACCACTCTGTCTGCAGACACGCCTCCTCTTCATCTGCTCTATTCCTTCCAGAATCTCAACATTCTCTTCTTGACTTATTTCCCAATAATACATTCTTCTTCACAAATATCTTCAGTAACATTTTCTTCTATTTCCTTTTCTTGTTCTAAGAATGGGCAAGTCAAAGCAGAAATGTCCACTTTCCATTTTCTATGTATTCATTTACAATTCCTTGCAGTATCCTCCCTCCCGTTCCCACATTGACCATATCTTCTTTTTGTTACAATCTTTTATCAAATGTGCTGTTTCTCCACACACACACACACACACACACACACACACACACACACACGCACGCGCATTATGTTAAGTACATGCTGTATATTTCCTCCACTCAGTGTCACCCATACTTACCAACCTCCTGTCCAAACTTTTCTTTCTTCATACACTTAACGTCACCTACTTCACACAGAAAAAAAATTCTTAAATCATACTATTCTGCATTTGATATTCCTAACTGTATGTTTATTTTTCCTTTTAATTGCTTGTTTAAATTCTAAAACAAAAAGTCTTTCTGCAGTGACGGTGTGCTTTTTTCTGTGCTTCATTCATAAAATATTCTGTTAAAAAATAAGTTTCAAGTGTCACTTCACAAAAGTGAATTACTACTTTTATGCCTTTTAAATCAAAATCCACTGGTAAAATAATATTGTCCATAATGTCATACTTGTTAATGGCTGCATTGTATTTTGTTCTTACCACACTGGTCATTTCCTTTACACATTAAATCCTTCGGTGTTCCTTTGCAGGTCTGTACTTCCCTGTTCCTCCATGCTTTGCTTCTATCACCTGACTCACAATTTCAGCACGTCTTTGTAATTTGCCTTTCAGTGTTTGCATTAATTTACCTCACTTCAATCTGTCCTTTAAACTGGCTTCTCCACCAGCCAAACATGTATGCAGATTTATATTAGTATTTGTTTCTTTCTTTCCTGGCTTCTTAGCAGCATTTTCAGAAACATTCACTTCTTAAAGCACTCTTTCTGCCATCATATTCCGATCAGCCTCATCTCCATCTTTAGGATCTTCCTCCTGGATTAAATCCATTAAGACTTGCATTTCAAATCCTTCTCTAACAAAATCTGTCATAATTGCTGTTTCTGTATCAGACTTCACAGGCCCTGCAGCATTCACAGCTGTAACTACTGTCCTCTGCTGTTGTCCTGTACAACATTTCCCCTAACCAGTATGAATACCACCTCAGGTCTCCCCTGAAAAGAGGACACTGGCCTAGTGGGACTAACATGGACAACAGAGAGTAAATAAATAAAAGAATTACAGTAAGCCAACCTCTTTTCCTACTAGTTCAAGAAGGTTATGTGAATCATTCAAATACATTTTACAAATGCTAAAACTTCAACAGGATAAAACCACACAGTCAAAGCCTCAGCTCCATGAATATTCTGCAGAAAGGGGCATGGTCACACAGTCACTGAGAAGAGAGAAAAGTTGGGACATTGTGAATTACTGCTGGTGCGCAAATAGAACCCTGCTGGCAGTGATTTGTAATAGTGATCAGAAAGTTCAGCATCGATGAATTTAACTTGACAATTTTAAATGTCACCCAGTTTACATTTGATTGAAATGTAAGCTTTTGACTATAAATAACATAATTATTGAATAATATGATGATAAATAAATGATCTTCTCAGAATTCTTTCATGGACACCCTTGGAACTTAGCTGGAATCTACTATAGACCAAGATGATGGATGGTCTTTGTAGTTCTACATTATGAAACTGAATATAGTCCTATGAACACTTTTGAATGCTAAAACATAACAGAGATTAGTACACCATTATTTTAACTGTGCTTACCTGTATTATCTCTCATCTTTCAAGTTTGCACTGTAAACAAACATGTTAAGAAGTTATGTCTAGTAAAGAAAATTGTGGTTGGGTCTCTGATCATAACTAAGCTGTTCAAGGCATAGATTCCAAGAAATTCTCCTCAAGACTGAAGCTTGAGAGCTGCCTCATGGCATCCATGTAGAGAATGTATAAGGGTTATGATAGGTGAGACCCAATCATGATTCTTTGTAGTGCATGGAGTTTTATCCTTTAGCCTTTGAAAGACAATAAAATACTTTACCCCATTGAATGACAGTAGGAAGAAAATTGGTATCCTTCTGAAACAGGAACTGCTTTAAAAGGTGTTAGATGTTTTGTTCTGCTACACTGTTCTTTGGTGGTTGGCACTGTCCACTGTCAGTCCCCAGTATGTAACAAAAGCTCATTTAACACCTGTCTGATATAAGAAAGGTGCTCAACAAGCTTGTTTTTAGAATGTAATCACACTACCTAAACATGGTGGACCCCCCCCCCACCCATTCTCCACTGCAGATGAGCTCTGTTCACCTGTACGTAAATGAGTACTTAAAATAGTTAGATAAATCAACAAATGGATGTGCACCATGATGCTAGTATCTTATATGTTTTCCTTACCCACATATGCCATGCGTGTCTTAGTCAGCTGGGGGTGAGGCTTAGAGCACATTGTTTGCGATGGCTACTATTCTTCCCTTCTGATAGTGGTTGCAGAGTGGGACAGACATAATCATACACCCCAGTGCAGCAGCAGTCTCCCCACTACCCTAGTTCTGTAGGAACACATACCCTGCAGCTATGATTATGAATGGGACAATGTTCTGCCTTTAATTTCAAAAATGCAAGTCTCAGCATCTGTCTAAGGTAATGAGCTGGAATAAGGAAGTTTAGGACAGAATGATGTAGATGAAAGATGGCTCATCACTGATGATCTGATGACAGCGAGTAACATGTAAATGCACCATAGCATCATTATACACCCAGATCATGGGGAATGGGTAACATGTAAATGCAACATAGCATCATTATACACCCAGATAATGGGGAATGGGTAACATGTAAATGCACCATAGCATCATTATACACCCAGATC
>NC_056749.1:275265022-275397522 GCF_019279795.1 Protopterus annectens
TTATCATTATTATTATATGATGCTGATCTGCAGTACCATTAGCATGGTGTATTCATTAGTATTATCATTATCCTAGTATGATGCTGCCCTACAATACTAATACCATATCAGGATGTCTGATCAGCAGTTTTAATAGCATGTTCTCTGTGTTGAACTACAGTATCATTACCACATGCATACGCAGTACTACAGCATCATTACCAGATGCATACACAGTACTACAGTATCATTACCACATGCATACACAGTACTACAGTATCATTACCACATGCATACACAGTACTACAGTATCATTACCACATGCATACACAGTACTACAGTATCATTACCACATGCATACACAGTACTACAGTATCATTACCACATGCATACGCAGTACTACAGCATCATTACCACATGCATACACAGTACTACAGTATCATTACCACATGCATACACAGTACTACAGTATCATTACCACATGCATACACAGTACTACAGCATCATTACCACATGCATACACAGTACCTAAATGTCAAAGGTTCTGGGCTGTCTCATCCTACCTTGATAGGGAGCACAGCATTTGGATGCTTGCTGTTTTGAAGATTTGGTCCAGAATTGGCCCATTCCTTTGATACTCCTCCCCCATCGAGGAACAGCTGCCATTTGGAGTCACTGGCCCTCCCCTTCAGATTGGTATGTGATAATCTGGTATGTAGTCTAGAGCCCAGTTTGCTTATATGACAGACAGATGCCTTTCCTCTGTAACAGTAAATTGATCATGGTTGATATTGTTTAAAAATGCAACACCACTGTAGGGCGTTATTTGACTGACACTTCAAAAGTTGTTCTTGTTTCCCTGTCAGTAGGAAATCAGGGTTCCAGGAGACAGCTTGCATTCCTGTTGTGTTGGATATGTTCTTGATCTAGATCATGTGTGTCGGAGATTTTAAACTAGCTTTAGGTTTGTGAGCAGTCAGGTTATGAGCCACACTGGCTCAGACTTTTGTGCAACAAAGGAAACTTTCAGTTTCAGACTGTAGGTACCCAGTATTAAGCTATTATTTTTCTGCCAGTATAATTTGGAGTAAAGATAACTGTTTGAACTCGATCTCAGACCAGAAGTAGTGTGTAGTAAAAGTACATAATAATGACGGCATGTTAATATGGAGCACTCTTGGCATATCACAAAATAAGAATTACAGACTCAGCCTCTAGAGGTGAAAACTGAAGTGACAAGCAAGACGAATAATATAGTATGTTTAATAGTAGCTATAACATCACTACAACAGGCAGAGATTGTGGTATTTTGTTTTTTGTCCAAACAAGGCCCAGCTATGTCAGTTGACTGGATTGGCTATTTAGTGAAACTAGAGGGTGGAAGATTTACAGTGTTGCATTGTGTTTGGTCATGTTTGCTGAATGTTAGTGAGTTGTTCACTTTCAGTGTGTTCTAGCTTTGGATTGTCACTGAGGCAGGAATTAATACAGAGCATAATACAATGTGTCATTTTGTAAATTTGGTTTTCAGAAAGGGGGATGCTGTCAAAATTGTGTGGGCTGTGGGATCTAAAGGGTTCCTGAGGGCACGCTGCAAGTTTTGCTTATACTATTTTACAATGCATAGTACAATGGCAGTGACTTTGGCAAAGACTAGTTTTTTGGTGCTACAGCATTGACTGTTGGGAGTATTTGCTTTTGGGGATTAATAGACTTTGAGGCATCCACATACTCTTATAATGATATTATTGGAAGGAGCTGTAATAATGTCTTTGTACTTATGTGACATGTATACTGAGTTCTTAATGTTCTTGGTTTAATTAACTTTATCTTCGCTGAATTACTGGACAACTTTGAAATGTTAATATGTTAAGATGGAAAAAGATGGCACACAGTAAAAATCTTTTTGCTGGCTTGACTTCTGTAGCAAGAAGTATGAATCAATTGTACCATCTCTTTTCAGTAAAGAAATGTAAAATAAGTATTTTGTAGTCTCTCTTGAAACAGAAACATTGTAGGTACATAAGTTTATATGTGTTTACAAGGCTAATGATCACAAGAGCCTTTTTAACCCAAGCCATGCATCCCAAATCTCTAACAAGTTCTGGTACCCTTGAGGTAAGGGCTTGGGAGGAGGAATACATACAAGCAGCTGTATATCAGCGGTCTGAAATGTATGATCCCAGTGTCTTAAATGTGTGGAACTTGTGGATTTTTTTAATTTGAAGATAAAAATTGCCTAAGTACTGTATTGCTGTTTTAATTAGAATCTAAATCTTATTTAGCAGTAAATATTATGTACATGATTTGTGTTACCAGATAAATTAGCTTCTACTTAGTTTCTTAGGCAACATTTGAAAAAACACTTTTTTTACTAAAGGGAAAAAATAAACATCATAGGAATGGTGTTTTTCCCAGTCACTAATATATCAAGTAAATAAAATGATTTTAACCCCAAAGAGACTCATGATATCGTAGCTGTGAAATATGTTTCAAGCAACTGTGTTGGGCGTTCTGGTATTCATCAAGTAGCATTCATATCTTCAATTCCACTCAGTAATAGCAAAGTTGTGAAGACTTTGTGCTAGCACCATCTGCCTAGAGAGTGAAACAAGAATCCATTTACTTAAGTTCTGCTGTTCGGAATGCTGTATCACTAAGAGCGACTTAATTTACACAGACCCTTGATCAGACACAAAACTTTCATGTGACACGCCAAGCCATAATAATGAAGGGTACTGTTGCTTTATCCATTACAGGTTGTTAACTTTATTTAGAGTAGTACATCTGCACGTGCGGCAGTAAATATTTCTTGATAATGACACTTGGTTTTCCCGTTTGGCCCTTAGTTGGGGTGCCTTTTATGTAGACTTTGCACACCTGCTTTTTTGCTGGGGTCTCTAGTTTTCTCCAGCATATCAAAAAGATATAATGAAATGTTAACTGTCTGTCTTACAAACTGCTTGTAGGTCTGTGTGTGTGTGTGTGTGTGTGTGTGTGTGTGTGTGTGTGTGTGTGTGTGTGTGTGTGTGTGTGTGTGTGTGTGTGTGTGTGTGTCTATATATATATATATATATATATATATATATATATATATACACACACATGCATAAGTGTGTCCAATGATGATGTGAAGGACTAGAATCTCATTCAGGACTGGATCATTGTTTTATACCAGTTACCCAGTTATTTACTAGTATAGACTCCACCTCTGCCATATCATTGAATAGCATAAAGTGGGTAGTGGAAAATAAATGTAAAAATGAAATCTCAGAACACTAGATATTGCTTATACAATAAGGCATGGCGGACTGCATGTGGCATTGCTTAATGTATGCATTTAACTAGTGCTGTTTACCTAATGCATTAGACTCATGCAAGCTGTGTCATTTATGGCAGAACTACACAGAAAGGCCCAGGCTGTGTGTAATTACTAAATATGTCAATACAAAGATCCATCCTAACAGACAAACATGGGCAACCATTTTGTGTGTATATATATATATATATATATATATATATATATATATATATATATATATGTGTGTGTGTGTGTGTGTGTGTGTGTGTGTATATATATATATATATATATACACACACACACACACACACACACACACACACACACACACACACACACACGTCAGTTGTGACTCAGCAGGCAGTAAAAGAATTAACAATAAATACTGAAAACAATATTTTATTTTATGAGTGATGTGATAGAGGTCTTAATATTATTGTTTAGTGCAAGAGTTGGTCCCTTCAGAAATATTTTATAACAGAGATACCATAATTCTAGCAATGGGTCCTCTTTCCTGTATATGTTTTATGAACTTGTTCTGCCAATATATACAGGGATATATGTGGCCCAATAAATAAAATCATCATCATCAGTGAATCCTTGGCTGACTTATTTATATTCTTTTTTCTTCTGCCTTCTACTGCTCTGTTGGAAGTAGTGTTTATATTAACTTTACCCGTGGGACATTTATTTATTTATTTATTTTGCATTTGTTGACCGGGCTAGTCTAACTGGAATAAAATCCATTTTCAGTAGAGGCCCGGGGAGAAAAGCTCCAACACAGACAATTTTATACAGTAAAAAATAATCACAAGTTCAAAGAAGTATAACAGTAGTAAAATAGCTCTAAACAGTTACAGCCATACACAGACACAATATATAACTGTAATAATTATCACAAATTCAAAGAATTATAACGGTAGTTAAAAAGGGTCTAAACAGATTATAGACATACAGATTAGGTACAGTTGTCATTACAAGCATACCTAGCTCATGATGAGGTGATATGCAATGCAATACATATAAAAACAAAATAGTTGTTTTCAATTGCAAGCAGGATAAAAAAGTATAAACAGTTGATTAATTATACAAATGTATCATATGATACAGTGAAATAAAGATATATAGGAAGCAGCAAGAGGATGTAAGTAGGTAGAATATACTCTTGTTAGGAGCAGAGAAGACAGTTAGTCAGGGTTAGTACAAGGACAAAGCCAGTGAGTACTGAGAAATTGTTTTATTTTTAGTTTAAAGAGTCTTATGGAGGACAGAGATAGGAGTTCAGAGGGAAGCCTGTTCCAGTGTTTGCCTACAGAGTTAGAGAACAGTGAATCTCCAGCTGAGTTGTTGGATTTGTTGATAGTAATAAGTGGCTTATTACAGGAGCGTAGGTTCTTAAGATTGTTGTAGGGGGTAATGAGAGTAGTCAGTATAGGTGTATAGGTGGGGTAGTACAAGCTCTTATGGATAATAGTGAGTTGTTGAGATAGTATCTAGTTATGAAACTCTAGCCATCCTAGTTGTTTTAGGTTGTTGCAGTGATGTGTTCTAAAAGGAGATCCTGTGGCAAATCTAGCAATGGTGTGATAGGTAGTAGCAAGTTTGTTTAGGTTGTTTTTTGAGAGATTGGTGTATATGGGTGAAGCATAGAGTAAGGTAGTGATTAAATGATTTCTAGCTATAGCGATTTTGGTTGAAGGAGTAAGGAAGGGTTTGATTCTGTAAAGGGATCCCAGTTTATTATTTACTGTTTTTATAGTGATGTTAGTATGAGTGTCAAATTTTAGATTATTATCTATGGTTATTCCAAGAAGTTTGGTGGTTACGTCAGGAGATATGAGAGTCCCATTGTTGGATGTAAGAGTGAAGTGAAGAGGGGCAGACCTGCAAGTAGGAGTAAAAAGTAGGAGTTTAGTTTTTTTAGGGTTAAGTAGAAGGCAACGGTTTAAAAACCATTGTTCAACTGTATTAAATGCATTTTGTGTAAGGGATTGTAGCTCGGTAGGAGTATTAGCTGAGCAAATAATGGTGGAGTCGTCTGCATATTGAATGCAGGTTGCATGTGGAATTGCTAGGTGGAGGTCATTAATGAAAATGGAAAATAACAATGGGCCTAAAATGGAGCCCTGGGGGACACCAAGGGAAATAGGGAGGTGAGAAGATAGGTTGCTTTCCCATAGTACTGCTTGTTGTCTATTCTCAAAGTAGGATTTGAACCATTGTAATGCTAGAGTATCAAGAGAAAGAGATTTAAGTATTTCAATAAGGAGCTGGTGGTTAACCGTATCAAAAGCCTTAGATAAATCAATGAAGACAGAAGAGGAAAGGGTATTGTTATTACGGTTAGAATTTATACAGTCTGTGAAGGAGAAGTAGGGCTGTGGTGGTGCTGTGGTTAGGTCTAAATCCATGTTGACAGTTGGCAAGTAAGTTATTATCAATTAGATGGGTGAGTACTTGCTTATGGATACATTTTTCCATTATTTTTGCCAGTGGAGAGAGTAAGGCTATTGGTCTATAGTTTGAAATGTCAATGGAGTTACCACCTTTATGAAGGGGGATGATGTGTGAGATTTTCCAAATAGATGGGATATTTCCTTCGGTTATAGTTCTGTTTATAAGTATGGAAATGGGGAGGGCTATGGCTTTGGCACCTTTTTGCAGGTATTCAGCAGGTAGATGGTCAGCAGAGGGGGTAGTAGGTTTCAGTTTTTCTAGAAGAGAGCAAATGAAAGATGTAGGAACAGGTTTTAGCTGAAATAATGGAATTGGGTAAGTTGGAGAGGTGGTTAGATTAGGGGAAGTTGGAGATAATTGCTTAGCTAGTGTTTGATTTATCTACTGATAATAACTTTAACGAAAAGCTTATTTGGTCAGAATCAGCAGACCAGACAGACAATTTTCAAAACATTTTATGTGGGTGGGGTGTAAAGCCCCCACATTCCCCATATGTTCCAGATTGACTCCCTGAAGGAAATTTCAGAGTGGTGTCACTTTGAAATTAAATCAGTAAAAGCCATGCTCAGTGAACTTCAAAGTATGCTTTTTGCAGGAGTTAAGCCCTGCACCCTCTATATGGAAGGAGGGGTACTTCCACACTTCATAACGTATATACACAACCTTCGCAGTCACACATGGTAGGGAAAAGTGAGACTCTATTGCTGCTGAAAGTGGATTTCAGCCAAATAACTTTACATTAGATAATGGGCAAAACTGACATTGATACCCAACTGGAGAATAAACATTCTCCAGAAGGTTATTAATGTAGAGATATTACCAGGTCAAAACAAGTTTGCCAGTTCATGGCAACATATTAAGCTGACATGAAGCATGGACTTAAAAAGAGAAACAGCAGACATTTGTTTAGACTTGCTAAATGTGTTTTCCTGTTTAGTGAGCATAAAATAAAAAAGGTAAATAAAAGATAAAAAACTCAAGCAGCAAAAGTAACTGCAGTAACAATTACAATAAGTTACTGTTTTCTTTCCCCTCACTAATCACTGCTTCAAACGTTGTATTTAGCTAACATGGATAAAGTGTGTGTGTGTGTGTGTGTGTGTGTGTGTGTGTGTGTGTGTGTGTGTGTGTGCTAAGACAGAGAGAGGAGAGAGACTGAACACATACTTCTTGACTTTTGTTCAAGAATTCTAAAGCCTACAATAATGGGGGACAAAGACCTAAAATCATGGACAATTTCAAATGTAATCCTAATTTACTTAAAAAGTAAATATAGCAAGAGGTTTTCTAACAACATGCATTTTCTGAGCAATAAGAAATCCAACCCCCTTTTCCCAGTTTTGCACATGGGGTTGGGGTGTCAGTTCAACAGTGACAATCATCTAGCACCAAGGTTTATACCACTGGGTGGCTAGCTCTGCCACAGTAGTCCTTCCGCACCAAATACTCACATGCACACTCACACTTTGGGCCAATTTTGAGTGTCCAGTCCACCTACTGTATGCCTTTGCAATGTGGGAGGAAACTGGAGCACCTTGAAGAATATGAAACCATAGTGTGTGGCCTTATTGACTAAGTGATTAATCTTCAGTTATTTGTCAGAAAATTCAACATTTTTGAGGGCACAGCAAAACCAGGAACAGCTGAGAGGAACTGTTGGTGTAATGCCTTGAACTGCATGATTTTTTTTCCAGAATGAGACATATGAAGTGTACTTAGTCATGAACATAGTTGTAATTCCTGGGCTCTGTATGTGTCTGTGAACACACATTTGTGTGCATGCTTGCATTTCTGTATATAGGTGTGCCAGGTTTACTATTATAATATCGAAAGTCAAAATAAAAACGGTACTAAACAGTGAACTATAAATCCGAACATACACATTACCGAATGGTCCTAATGTCGAAAATCAGCTGTTAATGTTGACAATGTCAAATATGACATTTTACAGCAATTAACAGCAATGCCACCCTTGCCGTAACTCCCTAAATACTACAGCTTTCATCCCATTTATACAGGGGGCAAGCCCCCCTGTGCCCCCCACATCCCCCCTTACTATATATTCCAACTCCGAGACCGCACTACAGTGAATAAAACTATGTATTTCCCTAACCGCACTGTACCATGATCCCTGTACATCCCTTGGAACGTTCATATTTGTGAATGCTCAGTACATTCGCAAATATAACGTTCGATATTGTAGCCTGCACACATATGAAGTATTTGAACATATGTCGCTCAAATACTTCATAGGTGTACAATGGTACATCAAATTTTTAATAGTAATCCTGTGTTCCAGTCAGTCTGTATGTCTGTGCCTGTGTGTGTGTGTGTGTGTGTGTGTGTGTGAGTGGACATTTAATACTTACATAACTTATATTTTGGATGTAAACTACTTCCTGCAGCTACAATTACATATGCAACAGCAAGTTTGAAACTTAAGAAGAATTATTTTACATCTAAAATATAAAAAAACAATGTAGTAAAACATACAGAACAATTTATTGATTATCTGATATCCTCTTATCCTACGCACAGTATTATCTAAGCACAATAATGACTTCCTGGTGTGGGCATTATCTGTGAAATAACTGACCTTCCAGGGGTGGTGAGGCCCTCTGCCTGTGGCAGAGATGCAAGTACAAAAGGAAACAGGAACCACATGCTTTATGTTCTAATATTCACAGAAGCTACTGGAAAAATTGTCAAGTGGAGTATTTCTCTAAACATATCCAACCCCAGTACAACTATCCTTTTACATCCACATGGCCTTTCCTCCCTTATCATCCTGTCCCAGCCTGTTATTCTTTTGCTGGAGCACATTTTAACATTCCACATCCTATGCGGAGGTGGATATTGAAGCATCTTCAGTATGCTGCACAGACTAGTGCTCCCTCATTTAGATAGGACCCTTGCACTGTCAATCATCCAGTCATAGCCTCTTTTTCTCCTCTCATCTTTCCTTCTAAGTGAGGAATCCCTCCTTGCCTTTAACAGTCTCATTCATCTATCACATAGGCTTATAGGAGGCCCATTTTATGCCTAGCCAATAACCACAGGTTATAATCAAACTCTGTATCGTGTAAAAAAAGAAAAGAAAAAAAAAAACTTTACCTTGTGTCTTTTAGGTGAAGACCTTAACCATTATGCCAAACCCCCACCCACCCACACCTTACCTTTCTCTCCTCTAAACCATGTAGATTAGAAACTTTCAGCTTTCTTAGATAGCCTAGCTCTTGCAACTACTTATCACCATTTTGATCTTCATTGTACCACATTTTGCTAATTGTATAACCTTGCTAAAGGGCCAGTATGGTTTGAAACTGAAAAAAGATATTATATTATATTATATATATATATATATATATATATATATATATATATATAAGTCTTAAGTTAATGTTCAACACAATATCAATGTCCATGAAACATTGCAAGTAGTTACTCTGCTCTAACCCAGGTAATCTGTTGATGATAGACATACATACATGATTTTGTTTTGGATTAAGTTTTCTTTTGCCCACAATGCATTCTGTATTTCTTTAAAATAAACTCATTATGCCCTACCATCTCATGGAACATTGTGTTTTCATTCTCTGTGGCAATATTCAGAATTATTGCTTATTTTTATCATCTCTGGACAGAATGCTAGTTATTCTCTCCCAATGTCAATTTCTGGTTTTATGCTCTTTTTCATTATTTAATCACAATCCCTTTTAATACAGCTACAAAACTTAAGTTAGATTTTCTGTAAAGTTATGGATCAACTTTGTCTTCATTAAGTCTTACCTTTTTTGTGTGGTATTAGGTTCCTCAGTGCTCGACATTCCAACCACAACTCCTCTCAGCCATTAAAAAGTAAAAGAACTGAACATCCCCAAAGACTAAAAATTTTAATGGCTGCATGGAGAGGGGAGAAAAGGTACCTCTGAATAACAGTGCGTATTAGCAGAGATATAAATCCCCAGAGACACTGTAGATTTTTTGACACAGAGAGGTAGGAAGGGAAAGAAATAAGGACTACAAATACCCTGATAACATGGGATTTGTATTGAACAAAGCCTTAAAGTATAATACATAATATGCCATAAAGCCAGATGCACAAATTCCTAATGATTGTATCAGTTTCATACAAACCACTGAGGAAACAAAATAGCAATTGCAAATTTTTTTTTTTATGTCAAGGGCTTCATATCCGAATGCATAACAGTTGTCTGAGCCTTCTTTACTAAACACTTTGTACCTGTGTAAATAGTGTAATGTGCTTCTACTCTTAAACCCAATATCCCTCCTGCCTGGGTGATAATTTATTATTTCAGCACTTCTCTCTCATTCCCCTTTCAGAGACCTTAACGTATTAATTGTCTTTTGTCTCCATCTTTTCATTTAGTGACCACTGTCTCTGCAAACAGGTTTTCTCCACTTGCTGAATCCTTGGCCATTGGCCGCATCTGCAGTGAAGAAACCAGTCACAAGGACTCAAGAGCTTTAAACAGAAAATAAGTTATTGTAGGTGTCTAGCTATGTTTCCCTTTTAGCCTGCTACTGTAGAATGTACCTGGTCTAAAGCAGAAATAACTGGCTCTACCCACAGCTAGGGATGGCAGCTGCACCCCCATCTGCTGTAAATACATTCCCAAGTTAACCTTTTCTTTTTAGTGTTACGTTACACAATACTTTGAAAATGAAGACAAATACAGTTCTTTCTCTCTTTCAGTGTTTTTTATTATCTATAGTACACACGTGTGGGAGCCTCATGGAAAGCACCAGGGAGACTCCCAGAACAAAGGAATAAACAAGCTTATATACTGGTGATATTGCTGACAGTACAAAAATATAAAAATGAACCAATTAGACCATTATACAGGGCAATTAACCAATCAAAGGTTTACCTGTAAACATAAGACAATTCACATCATCATATCTCTAGGCAGAGAGAGAAAATCGGATGCACTTCCATAAAAGGCACATTTCCTGCTTTCAAGCAGATTCTTGTTTTTCAGTATTTTCTCATTGCTCAGAGTTCATTCAAAGTTCACAGTACACTGTACATCTTAATACATAAAGACTGTCACATACTCAATTCCCTCAAACACATGCTTTGGCTGTTCATATTCTACATTAGTTATCAGTAAAGCAAGATAAAGCTCTAGGTGAAGAGGTAACTGGAATTGCCCACTTGTAAAAAAATAGGGAAAAAGGTACTTAAACTGCCACTTTTTGCCGGCTTCAAACTAGGTATTTACCCAGAAAGGGCACAGCTGAAATCAGGTCTATAGATTGTTTTTCCCTAGTAGATTCTAATAACTCCTAACAATTTGGCTATTTAGACACTTACCCTGCAATCTTTAGCCTGGGGGAGTTCTAGCCTGCTCAGTTTGCTACACTCACTCCGCTTTTCTCCCTGCCCCCTATTCCCACCCACCCCCAGTACCTCTGCATTTATTCATAGCCTTATCCCCACCCCTAATTGCCAGTAATTAGGCTACACTACTACTCACCCCCTCCCCCTACATCCAACACAATCATGCTACTACCCAATAAAATAACAATCCTAACCTGTGTAGTTCTAGCTCACATTACATCCTACCAAGGCTCCACAGTCACATGCCCCAACAACTTCCACTGTACACTCTCAACACCGTTCTTCAAACATTTACATTATAACTACACAACCCCTGCCAACAAAACCATCCTCTCAATACACACACTCCATTACCAAATGCCTAACACATTCAAAAATAAAATATCCCTAAGATACCATAAGCAATTTACTATGTATATAAAACATATCCTAAACATACCATATATAAACTAGCCCTCGCTGGAGACATCCATCTAAGCCCTGTTCCTCCCAAATCCAACACAACCACAAACCCTAGTTCAAGCAACCCCCCCCCCCACAACTCAACTCCTAGCCAACAAGAAAACAACAGACCTTCTTGTAATGTCCCTAAACATCAGAAGTCTATGCAATAAAATCCAAGAACTACACACCAGCATAAGCATATATTCCCCAGATATTCTCTTCCTAACTGAAACCTGGCTCAAACCTCACATCAAAAATGAGGAAATACTTCCTCCTGAATACAAAATCCTTTGCATAGACAGATTGTCCAAAAAAGGAGGTGGTGTAGCATTGATATTTAAACACCTCCTCAATATTCAACTCCTGAACTCATCTGCCCCTCACCACAACAATGAAGAAATCCTTTATGCCAATCTCAAACTAAACCCAGACAAAGCAATATCATAAGATGCTATTTCCCACCAGGACAAAATATGACACCCCTAGAAAATCTCCTGAACTGGGCTACGCTATCTCTACCCAGGAAACCATCATTCTCGGTGACTTTAACATCAACTGGCTATCCTGTAATAACAGTCTCCAAACCATTCACCTTAATCTCCATGGGTTCACTCAACTCATTCAATCCCCTACCCGAACCAACAAAAACCCTAACAATCATACCTTACTTGACTGGATCCTAGTCAACAAAGCCCCTCAGTCTTACCTAGCAGGCTTCTTACCTGACAGTCTTAGTAACCACTACCCCGCTTTCCTAATTCGGCACCACACAAACAGTCCGAAGCCCATTATCCACAGGCAAATATGGAGCAAGTCCAACTTCAACCTCAACTCCTTCATCTCCTCCCTGCAAAAAATTAACTGGTCACCACTAAAATACCTCAACCTAGATGAGGCTGTCCACTTCTTCAACAGTACCTTCCTCTCCATCCTAAACACCCATACTCCTGTAAGAAATGCCAAAGTCAGATCCAGGCATGCCCCATGGTTACAAAAACCACCAGAACCCTAATGAAATCCAGAGATGAGGCCTGGGAGCATTGGCGACTAACAAAAAATAACTCAGATAGGCAATCATTCCTTGAACTGTGCAATAAAGCCAAAAAGCATATAAAATTAGACACATCCCTCTCCTATAAATACATCCTAAACTCTACCAACCACAACCCTAAGCAATTCTGGCCCACTATTAACACTATCCCCCACCCAGGGAAGGTTGATACCCCCAGCTGTCCATTCCCCCTCCTCCAGCAGTATTGCTGAATCCTTCAACAAACACTTTACTGAAACTATAACATCTCTAAACAAACAACACTTCCCTGCAACATCCCCCCCAACTCCTAACCCTAACCCCCCACTTTTCTTTTCTTCACCTCAGTACCTACCTCCAACATAAAAAAGACTATTATCAAAACTTAAAAGAAAAGAAAAACCCGTAAATTGGAAAGAGACAAGATGGATTATTCCAAAGGTCGAGCCTATCCGAAACCATCGCAAGGGCAGGAATGTGATGACCAAGCAGAGGCGTTTTTTCCGCCTGTGAATAGCAATGGCGTCCAAGTGCAAAACCATCAGGATAATAATGTACAGCAATTCCCTTTAGAGAACAACAATCTCCGTCGCTCGGAGTGACTTCGAAACAAGGAGGGTTACAATTTGAGAAACAACAACGTGAAAGTATGGAGGAGGCAGAGGATGGACTCTCGGAGCAATTACAATTAAATGCTGTAAGTTTCAATAACTTTTTGTATGATGACAATGCTTATCAGCTTATCACCAGTACTACTGGTGATTACCACATCTATAATTACAGTCAAGCTACTTTAACTATTGAACATGCTGATATTTTCAGTAAGGGCCTTACTTATGTACCAGCAAAAGGGCTAAAATTACTGATTTATTAACTGAACTTAAGTTGTTCATGAGGAAATTGAATTTAGCAGTTTTGCATCAAGGAGCGCCTGGCATGGAAATTAGTTCCATGTATGTTCCTAGTGTAAAAAATCCACCATTACATCCCAGAATAAAATTGTTCGAAGAAACATGTGAGCTTGACTTTAGACACTTGCTGCAGTACAAAAATCGACAATGTAATTATCGTAACAATTTTTCAAAGGCTCAACAAGACATTTTAAGTGAACTAAAAGCTACCAATGATGTACGTATTATGCAACCTGATAAAGGGGGTGGACTTGTGATTATGAATGTATATGATTACAACCAACAATTATTGAATACTTTGTATGATGAAGCATATTCTGAAGCATCTATTAATGAGATCAACATTTCATACTCTAGGATTGATTATATTATTATTGATTATACACTTGAGGATATGTTATGGCAGGGGCAGATTACAAATGAAGCATTTTATTATATGCAAGTAAAAAATCCCAGAATTCCTGTAATGTTCGGAGCACCTAAGCTGCATAAGGATGTGCAGCATCCACCTATGCGTCCTATAGTGGATGGTACTGGCTCTAAAACTTATTATATAGCAAAATATATTGATATGAAGTTAAAAGAAAAAATAAAAAGTTTACAATATATTTGTCGTGACTCCTGGGATTTTCTTACTAAGGTAAATAGTTTACCTATTGATAAAATGGATGAAGTGGTATTTATCACAGTGGATGTTAAGGATTTATTCACTTGTATACCGCAACAGTTGGGTATCACTTGGTTTACTGATTTCTTTTTTGAAATTATACGTACACCTCAGGATGAACTTAATGCACTTGTTGATCTTTTGGAACTTGTTCTATCTAATAATTATATTTATCATGATGGACATTATTTCAAGCAAATTAAGGGGGTGGCGATGGGCTCTCCCATAGGTACCTTATATGCAAATGTCATCATGGCGGTGTGGGAGCATAGATTTTCGTTCCCATCTGAGTTTATGCAAAATATACGGTTATATAGTCGGTTTTTGGATGATCTGTTTTTCCTTTGGAATGGACCCATAGAGTTACTTGAAGTATTTATCAAATATATAAATTCTACTACTGATTTTTTGGTTTTTACATACAAGTTGGATAGTAATAGTATAGCATATCTGGATGTACTCTTGCAAAAGGATTGGGTGCATAATAAATTAAAAGCTAATATACATTGTAAGAAAACATATTCTAACAAATTTTTGCACTTTCAAAGTCATCACCCTCAGCATGTAAAAAAAGCTGTACTGAAGGGACAGTTAGTGCGGGCAGCACGTATGGTTTCTGACTATGATGAGTTCATGAATGAATGTCAGTATATAGTTAGCATGTTTAAAAATAGGGAATATCCAGAGCAATTTGTTCAAACTATATTGCATGAAGTGGTCATTAAGAGAAAAAGTGTTTTTTATAGACCATTATTGGAAGGATTTGAATTCAATATTTCACATTCTATAGAGCAAGACACTATTGTACAGTTTTCAGAAACAAATGGGAATAATAATAGTTTTGGTGGTGACCCACATCGCAATATGGGTACTTTCAATAAGGCTAATACATCCTTTATTACTACTTATATGCAGGATTCGGAGTGTATAAAGGAGTTAATCATAAAAAATTATTTTTTTATAAAAGGGGATGTGCCGTTGGTAAATTTATTAGGGGCACACCCTTCTATTATATATAAAAGGGACAGGAATTTAAAGGATTGGTGTAATGCTGTTTCAAATTCACAGAGAAATCAAATAGGTTCTATGAGAAAATGTAATATGTGTAGGTATTGCTCATACATTATGGAAACCGAGCAGGTATGCATTAATAATGTCAGTATACAAGTAAAAGGAAGATATAACTGTAATACCTCTGGGGTAGTGTACGCAGCTTTATGTACACAATGTTCAGCTTATTACATAGGAAAAACTGAACAAAAATTAAAGCAGCAAATTTATGAGCATGTCTATGATATTAGTAGGCATTCAGAAAATAATGCATTATATAGGCATATAGAGCAATATTCAACACATAAATTCAAGTTTTTAGTATTGGAACAAGTTATTCTTTCACCTAGAATAGGTCCTTTGAAAATTATATTAGAGTCTAAAGAATATTGGTGGCAAGTATTTTTAAATGCCACAGTATTCCCAGGATTAAATGATTCTATTTCTATTACTAGTATTTTAAAATTAAGAGCTCTTAATAGGTAAATATAGGTGTATTTTTCAATATGTTTTTTAATATGTTTTTATTGTATTATCATATATCACTCACTATATATTTCTGAAGGCATTTTTATTCATTATAGGTTTCAATATATATATATATTATATGTATTTTTAAGTATATATACAATATTCATTAGGATATATTTATACACGTATTTAATTATGTTAGGTTAGGAATATTAAATAAATTCATTATATCAGTTCATATTGTATATTATCATTGTAGGTATATTTTATGTAATAGGAAATATTTGTGTATATATATATATATATATATATATATATATATATATATATATATATATATTGTATCAGTATTTGATTGAATAAGCATTTGATTGAATAATGAATTGGTTTATTGGATTATTGATTGCACCAGTAGTATTATAAATTGGCATAAGCAGCATTTTGAATTTGTCTGATGAAGGCTGGAGTAACACAGCCGAAAGCGCTTACCATTTTCTTGTTATAATAAATAGTGGAACCTACGGTCAGTTGTCCATTCTTGCTTTTGTGCTACTGGACTATTTTCATAAAAAAGACTATTATCAAAACTTAAAACCACCAAACTCGCAGCTGACAACCTCCCCTCTAAATACTTGATAATTGCAGCTGATACACTAGCCTACCCAATTTCAGTTCTAATCAAGTGTTCCATAACAGAAGGCTATGTTCCCTTGATATGGAAAATATCCCACATCATTCCCCTCCACAAAGGCACCCCCTCCACTGACCTCTCCAATTACCACCCCATTGCTATCCTCTCCCCTCTCTCCAAGATACTTGAAAAATGTATCAACACCCAGGTCTCCAACTACCTCCTAGCTAATAATCTCCTCTCCAAAACCCAGCATGGTTTCAGGCCATATCACAGCACTACCTCTGCTCTGCTCTCCTTCACCAACACTATACTTCATCACAAAAACTATGGCTTCTTCTCTACTGCCATATGTCTGGATTTTTCAAAGGCCTTTGACATGGTATCTCATTAGCTACTTCTCTCTACTCTCCCCAACCTCTCCTTCTCACAATCAGCCTGCAACTGGTTCCACAGCTAGGATGCCAGCAATCAGTAATCTGGGACGATAACATATCACCTCACCTCCCAGTTACTCTCGGAGTTCCCCAAGGGTCTATCCTTGGCCTCCTGCTATTCTCACTTTTCACTAACAACCTACATACTGCCACCACACAAGCATCTCTTATACAGTACGCAGATGACTCTACTCTCATCTGCTCTGCCCCCACTCTACCGGAACTACAACAAATCACACAGGAATCATTCTCTTCTGTAGAAAGCTGGCTATCCAATGCTCAGCTCCAACTCAACACAAGTAAGACAAAACTTCTCCTGTTCCAACCTTCCAAAGCCACCCAAAACACCCCCACTTCAACATTCTTGCCAAAGACAATACCATCATCTCTTCATCAGAACACACAAAATTACTCTGTGTGGCAATAGACAACAAACTTAGATTTGACACCCACATATCTCTCACAGTACAAAAAAGTTCACAAGAAACTTGGTGCATTATATTGAAGCCGCCAATTCCTAACCAAGGTGTCTAGAATCTCCATAGCAAATTCCCAGCTAATCTCCACCCTACTCTATGCATCCTCCATACTTACCAACCTTAGACAGACAGACCTACATAAGCTGGATCACTGTTACAACAAAATTGCTAAATTTGCCACTGGAACCTCCTACCGCAGCCATCATTGTATTTCCCTTAAAGAACTAAACTGGCTAGAACTCCCACAACTCCTTCACTTTAATCAACTCACCCTCACTCATAAACTTATTACCTACCCCCTTAACATCCCTTCAAACCTTTCTCCAACCCTATCACCCCACTAGGCCCCTAAGATCAAGCAACAAAAATAAACTCACTGTTATCAAACCCAAAAACTCAGCAGGAGAAGCCATATTTTCATATAGCATATCTAAACTTTGGAACAATCTTCCACCCTCTGTAACTACTCTACCTTACAGCAGCCTTTTCAAGACTGCACTCAAATTCCACTTAAATTTGCACTGGCTTTGTCCTTGTTCTAATCCAGATTAACACCCCCACCCTTACCCCCTCATCTAGACTCTTAACCCAACTATACTACTGCCACTACTAACCACAGTCAGAAGTAGCTAGTTGTCTTTACATACTTTAACATCATGTCTGACAACTTTGTTACTAATATAAATGACAAGAAACTATCTTAACTTGCAACATTTACTGTATATACTGTTGATAATCAGTATCTTGTTATTGTATTAAAGCCAACAACCTGTAATGTTGATTACTATTGCTGCAACTTTGTATCTTTATTTATCATGTACATGATGTGGAGCTCTTCTCCCTGGGCATCCGCTGAAAAAGGACGTGTGTCCAGTTGGAATTTCCCGGTAAACAAATGTAAATAAAATAAAATTCCACAGGAGCACAAAAAAAAAACAGTTAAACAATGTTTTTTGGTTGTTTTTTCATTTTGTGTATTGTAAAGATTATTTATTAGGGAAGAAAATATACTCTGGGAAAAAGAAATGTTGTGTTTAGTGTGCCAGTGTCTTAGGTTTATAGGTACTAGATACTTACTAGGCTTATGATCAAGGAGATGATTGAGAATTTCAAGCTTGGCCATATCACCCAGTATTGGTGGGAGAATAATTGTCTCTCTGATTATTAGATTTTCCTCACATATCCCAGGTGAAAATTTGTGATGATCTGTTCTATCCAGACTGGACACTCATCCAATCATCCTTTAAGATAACACTTCAAGAGGAGTTGCATATTATTTGAGGCCTAACCAAAGAATTATATAAAGAAAGGGCCACTTTGGCATCCCTGTATTCCTGAATATGTTTATTACTGTGCTTACAATGGCAAAAGCACACACACACACACACACACACACACACACACACACACACACACACACACACACACACACACACACACCCCAACTGGAATGGTTTATCAGTACAATCATCAGTCTTACAGTTATTTTTCTCTACCTCATTTGACTTAGGACAGCTGTTTGCCTCTGCACTTTTAAATTTTCTTGACAAAGTACATAATCTTGAACTTTTTCATGTTTAATCCTAGGTGTCACTTTTCACACTATTTCAATGACTGCTCATTTATTTCTGTATGTCACACTTTGCCACTAGGGCACCCCGGCATTGGTTTCATCCACATGCAGAATTGTTTCCTAGAGAATTATGTCTGTTTATTTTTGAATTTAAAAAAAATACGGGCAGATGTAGTCCAAGTTAGAAAACTAATCAAGCAGGTTTACTTGGTCCAGCTCTTATAGTAATGGTTGTTTTTTTTCAGTAGTCAGCAGAAGGTATGCATTATTTCAGATTTTTTGTCATCTTGTTTCTAAGGCTATTTAAGTAGTGTCTGTCAAATCTATAGCTGTTAATAACTGCTAATTCACATCAAACAAGACAAGTTGTGAAAGGTGAAGTAAAAAAAATCATATATAAATAAGCCCGCTATTCATCTCAGCTCCCATAATTCATTTTAATACCAAATAAATAAATCAACAACAGTAAGTGTTTCATCTCAAGGGCTGAGATGTCAAGATTTCATCAGACTATTACGTTTTCACTAAGATACATTCACATCTAAAAGTCATGGTGGTCATGTGGTAATTCATTCAAAATATAAAAACATCGCTTTTTATATTATGTTAACCATATAGACTCTTCTGCTTTAAATATATTTAAAATTTATTGCACCATTAGGACATGTTTTTTCTAACACAGTCAGTATCTTAGAGATGAAAGGTCTTGCTCAGTGATGTAATAATATTGTTGGAACTGTACACCAACTTCAGACTGTTTCCCCCTTCCTCGACTTTGTTCACATTCTGGAAAATGTGGTTCATGACTTAATATGCCAAGTCTTCCTCTTAGATGCAGAACATAACTTCAGAATGTAATTATTACTGTGATTTTGGAAACTACAGTGCTGGTCCTTTCTTTCCATCTTTAAGTGTCATTTTCAGCTGTGATAGCAGTCTGTAAGTAAATTAAAGTTCTGCATTCTTGAGCTTCTGAACAACCAAGCTGAAGTAAATTCATACAGTGTATTGCCACTTCAGTCTCTGCCAGATGGAGCAGTGCCTTTTGTGAAACAAAATTATGTCATGGACTCCTGGGGTAACTATAAAGAAAGGTACATGAGCTGAGTCAAAGGATTTCATTTCCAAACGCTGAGCTTTCATTCAATGCCCTAGAGACTTAAAAAAATATATTGCCTTACCTAATGAAATTCTGTGTCAGCAGTAACTACAGTAAAGTGTGGTATAAGCGCAGCTCACTGTCATTTTCCTTACGTCCCCTTGCAAACATCTGATATATTTTATTAGGCATTAGACAGGTGCAATTTTGATGCTTAACATGCACTTCAAGTAATATAGAGATGCAGCGGTTTGAATAGTTGTCCTGTTGTATTTTAAGTGTACAAGAGGTGGTCGTGTTATCCACTCATGGACAGATAAAATACCTTCTAGGAAAGGGTTTCACTGTGGTGTTTCTAAATAGAGATCAATAGTCTTGGCCCAGTACAAAGACAAACAGAAGATTTCCTTTGAAAGTTGTAAGTGACTACAAGGTTTCACTTTTGCCAATTCCATTTTAAGAAAAAAGTGAGAATGTGTGCATATTTTCATGTGTGTGATCTGTATCCTTGGGTGGGTGCAGAGGCATAGCTAGGGTGAGACAAGGGGGGCAGAAACTCTGGACGTTGCGTGTTAGGAGGGTGTGATCAGTAGATCCCTGTTGGTCTTCAGTGCATACCTGCATTTAGAAATAAATGTCGGTATTGCATTTGTAGTCAAAATGGAAGTGCTGTAGCTCTCTGAGTGGAGCAGTTTGCTACAGGAGAAAAGAGCTTTTTGAACAAAAATGGCTGACTACACCTCTGGGCAGGTGCAGGGGGGGGTGTGTGTGTATGTGTGTGCGAGAGAGAGAAAATGCACATTCTATATGATTAATTTGTTCTGTTTTTTTGTTAGTTAAAATATCAGTTCGCACTCAGTTACTATAAACTATTTAGAAGAGGTGATATATCATTAACATTGTCAAAATCAATCACGTAGTCTCCTAGCTTCAGTTACAAGACCAGCTAGCCACCACTGCTTAACTTACCTTTTAAATTCTTGTAATACAGAGAGATTGTGAAAGTTGCCTCCTTGCCCCTACCCACAAATAGGTTCATAGCTGTGTACTAGGCTAACTAACTTTGTGAGCCATTTTAAGCCTAGCCATTTACCCCGTCTGAGAATCAAACTCTGGACCTTTTGTTTGTAAGGTAAACACCTTAACCGCTATGCCAACCTCCCACCCAGTTCAGCATGCACTTTCAGAATAAAGGTTATATTGCTCATTTTTCCCACCTACAACCATAACTCTCAGCTATTCAGATTTTCACAGAATGTCCAGATTTGTGCCTCATATTTTTGTCCTTTTCCTCATACAGTTAGTGGTTCTCTGGCAAATCATTGGGATAATCTGAGGATTGAAGTCCCTAAGGAATGACTTACATTTGAATTTCAGGTTGTATAGCCTTCAAAAATGCATGGTAACACAAATCCTTTTATTCTAGCAACTTTTTAAGTTTATAAGAGCAATATTTAAAATCTGTCCCTATTTTTGGGCCTTTGTCCCCCCATTATGTCAGGCTTTGTCCAAATTTACATTAAGAGGTTAAGAGATATGCCTACAACTGTAGAAATGTTAAATATATGTCTTAAAAGATCCACAGGTGAAGATATACTGTATGTATGTATGCAGGATGGGTCCATTGTATCACAAAGTTCTGCTTCTTCTTTTTCATCTTATCATCCAGATGATTACTGATTATGGATTTATTATCTACATGGTTGTATTTAAATCCTGTCATCTAGTCCCTATTCCAAGTTGTTTTGGGCACCTATTGACCAAACCCTACTACTGTCTGCTGATAGTAGCAACATGCAGACTCTCATTAACTTCTGAAACTCTTGAAACCAGGATACCTTAACTCAATCTTTCTGAACCAGCACCACCTGACTTCTATTCACTTGTGGGGTCTTACAGTCTGCCTAAAATCCTCTGGCCACAAAAGTCTTCCACAGATTTGATCTGCATGCAGTCATGTTTTAGATGACTCAGAGTGTTCTCTCTTTCATATCTGTCAGCACAGCTTGTTGTGGTGCCACAGACACCTTTTCTAAGCTGTTACTTTAACCATTCGGTACAACTTTGTTTGCTTGCTGCCGTGCCACAGTCCCCTGCTTTTAAGTTGTTACTCAGATAGTTGGGTACACCTTTATTTGCTTGCTGCTGTGCCATAGACACCCGTTTTTAAGTGGTCACTGAAGCAGCTCATTCATTGCATCTTTATTTGCTTGCTGCTGTGTCACAGAGACACATTTTTTAAGTTACTTAAATAGTTCAGTACACATTTATTTGCTTGCTACTGTGTCACAGACACCTGTTTTTAAGCTGTTATTTAGACAGTTTGGTACACCTTTGGTTGCTTCCTGCAATGGTACTGGGAATACCATATCTGCCTTAGTAAGTCTTTGTATTATGTGAAACAATAATTAGTGATCTGAAAATCTGCACCATATGAATGTCCTGACGTCTGGAGTGTGATAAATAAAATGTCTTGAACTTTAATTTCAATGAATGAGGTTAACAGGTTCCCGGATATTACAGTCAACATATTTTATTTATTTAATTTATCCCATAAGGCTGAATCCACATACTCTATTTATCTGTTCTGTCCGTATTTCATACTGTGAATTACTATTTCCACTTGATATCTATCAGATGTATTAACAGAGCAGCTTATCTTTTATATGTAGTTTTACATAGATTAGGACTATGTTTTTATTAATGGGTTGACGGGCTGTTCTGTGAGTGGTTTTCTGCTATAGAGCTGAAATAATTTGTATTTTTTTAAATATTTTTTGCCCTTTTCTGCACTCCCTCATATAGTTGTGAAACTCAATATTGAGAATCTCACAGCTATGAAAAATAAATGATTTCTGAACATTTAAGCAATGGATTATGAAACTGCTGTTATGCTTTAAAACATTTTTGCGGGCAGAATTCACTGCACCTCCAATGTAGGGGTTTGCACCACTCATACCTCCTGGTAACAATATACTACCCCTGTGGCCACAATACCATATAGTACGGAAAATACTCTGAGATACCATAAACTTAAGCTTAATGCATATCCACCACATTTACAGCTATATTCTTATAAGTCCAAAAATCACAGTGATAGTCTCAGGAATTACAATGGGGACCCACTTTCTGATATTGCCATACAAGTGAAGTGATCATTATGCTAACACCTGTTAGGTGTGTTGTTTGTCTTTTCTTAACTTATTGTTATTAATTGAAGATTTTTTCTGATTGTCTTCTTGCAGTTGTAGTTTTATTTAATTGTGTTGTTGTTAATAGTTACTTTTTTCATTTAATTAAAGTTAAATATTATTCATTTTGATGTATGGTGTGTTGTGTGTGTGTTTGAAGTTTTTTTTTCCTCTTTGTATTAGTGAGGCTCAGTTCTAGTGACTGATAGCACATGTAAAGTGCTGCTGATAAATGTTTGATAACACACATACACACACACATTGGTGATAAGAGTTTGATGATGTCCATAGAATCATGTTAGATGATAAAATTAATTATGTGTATCATACCTCTCAACCTCTCGGAGTAAGAAATCTGGACAAAGCCATAAATAATAGGGAGACAAAGGCTCAAAAATAGAGACACTTTTTAAATATTGCTCTTACAAACTTGTTGAAAGTTGATATAATAACAGGTTTTGCATTAGCATGAATTTTCTGAAGGGTGCAAAGTCTGAAATTCAAATGTCTGTCATTATTTTTTTGACATCAACCCTCAATGATTTGCCAAAAAACTACAATTTTATGAGAAACAAACCAAAAACATGAAGAAAAAATCTGGACATTCTGCGAAAATTTGTACAGTTGAGAAGTATGACGTGTATCAGATAACTATTTTTATCCACACCCCTTTATAACTGTCCATTGTTTAGAAGGTCTATATGTGAGTGTGTGTGTGTGTGTGTGTGTGTGTGTGTGTGTGTGTGTGTGTGTGTGTGTGTGTGTGTTTGTGTGTATGTATATATATATATATATATATATCTCAGTATAAATCTATGCTGTTTCATATGTCTCGGATAACTATTTATATATACACAAACACATCTCTATTTATCTATATCTATTTATAACACACACACACACACACACACACATATATATATATATATATATATATATATATATATATATATATATAATATATATATATCATCATCTTTCAGCTTTTCCCATTAGGGGTCGCCACAGTGTATCATCTCTTTCCATTTCTTCCTATCCTCTGCATCTTGCTCTGTCACACCAACTGCCTGCATATCCTCTCTCACCACGTCCATAAACCTTATCTTAGGCCTTCCTCTTTTCCTCTTACCTGGCAGCTCCATCTTTAGCATCGTTTTCCCAATATATCCATCATCCCTCCTCAGCACATGTCCAAACCAACGCAATCTCGTCTCTCTTGCTTTGTCTCCAAACTGTCCAACACGAGCTGACCCTCTAATATACTGATTCCTAATCCTATCCATCCTAGTCACACCGAGTGCAAATCTTAACATCTTTAACTCTGCCACATTCAGCTCTGACTCTTGCCTTTTTGTCAATGCCACTGTCTCCAACCCATATAATATAGCTGGTCTCACTACCCTCTTGTAGACCTTCCCTTTCACTCTTACTGGTACCCGTCTGTCACAAATCACTCCTGACACTCTTCTCCACCCATTCCACCCTGCCTGTACTCTCTTCTTCACCTCTCTTCCACATTCACCATCTGAACTGTTGATCCCAAGTACTTAAACTCGTCCACCTTTACCAACTCTACTCCCTGCATCCTCACCATTCCTCTACCCTCCCTCTCATTTACACACATATATTCTGTCTTAGCCCTGCTGACCCTCATTCCTCTGCTCTCTAGAGCATATCTCCACCTCTCCAGCATCTCCTCAACCTGATTCCTACTCTCACTACAGATCACAATGTCGTCTGCAAACATCATAGTCCATGGGGCCTCCTGTCTGACCTCATCTGTCAACCTGTCCATCACCACTGCAAATAAGAAAGGACTCAGAGCTGATCCTTGATGTAATCCCACCTCCACCTTAAACGGATCTGTCACTCCCACTGCAGTCCTCACCACTGTCACACTACCCTCGTACATATCCTGTACCACTCTTACATACTTTTCTGCCACTCCTGACTTCCTCATACAATACCACAACTCTTCTCTAGGCACCCTGTCATATGCTTTCTCCAAGTCTACAAAGACACAATGCAACTCCTTCTGACCTTCTCTCTATTTCTCTAATAACACTCTCAGAGCAAACATTGCATCTGTAGTGCTCTTTCCTGGCATAAAACCATACTGCTGATCACTAATCATCACCTCCCTTCTTAACCTAGCTTCTACTACTCTTTCCCATAACTTCAAGCTGTGACTGATCAATTTTTTCCCTCTGTAGTTACTGCAGCTCTGAACATCACCCTTATTCTTAAAGATAGGTACCAAAACACTTTTTCTCCACTCCTCAGGCATCCTCTGACTTTCCAAAATTTCATTAAACAATCTAATTAAAAATTTCACTGCCATTTCTCTTAAGTGCATCCATGCTTCCATTGGTATGTCATCTGGGCCAACAGCCTTTCCATTCTTCATCCTCTTCATAGCCGTCCTTACTTCCTCCTTGCTAATCTGTTTCACTTCCTGATTCACTATCCCCACATCATCCCACCTTCTCTCTCTCTCTCATTCTCTTCATTCATCAGCCTCTCAAAATACTCTTTCCATCTACTCAACACACTCTCCTCTCTTGTGAGTACCTTTCCCTCACTATCCTTTATCACCCTTACTTGCTGCACATCTTTCCCAGCTCTGTTCCTCTGTCTAGCCAATCGGCACAGGTCCTTTTCTCCTTCTTTAGTGTCCAATCTCTCATACAACTCTCCATACGCCTTATCCTTAGCTTTCACCACCTCTCTCTTTGCATGAGCCTCATCTCCTTATACTCATGTCTACTTTCTTCATCTCTCTGACAATCCCACTTCTTCTTCGCCAGCCTCTTCCTCTGTATACTCTGCTGTACTTCCTCATTCCACCACCAGGTCTCCTTGTCCTCCTTCCTCTGTCCAGATGTCACACCAAGCACCTTTCTAGCAGTCTCCCTTACTAGTTCTGCTGTAGTTACCCAGCTATTCGGTAACTCTCCACTGCCTCCCAGTGCCTGTCTTAACTCTTCCCTAAACTCCACTTCACAATCACCCTTTTTTAACTTCCACCATTTAATCCTTGGCACTGCTTTCACACTCCTCCTCCTCTTCTTGATCACCAATGTCATTCTACAGACCACCATTCTATGCTGCTTAACTACACTTTCCCCTGCCACCACTTTACAGTCTCCAATCTCCTTCTTACTGGCCCTCCTACATAGGATATAATCCACCTGTGTGCATCTTCCTCCACTCTTGTACATCACCCTATGCTCCTCCCTCTTCTTAAAATATGTATTCACCACAGCCATGTCCATCCTTTTCGCAAAATCCACAATCATCTGACCTGCATTCCTCTCCTTAACACCATACCTACCCATCACTTCCTCATCCCCTCTGTTCACTTCACCAACATGCCCATTAAAGTCCGCTGCAATCACTAGTCTCTCACCCTTGGGTACACTCACCACAACTTCATCCAACTCACTCCAAAATTTCTCTTTCTCATCCATCGCACACCCAACTTGTGGAGCATATGCACTAACAACATTCATCATTACACCATCAATTTCGAGCTTCATAAACATCACTCTGTCAGACACTCTCTTCACGTCTAAAACACTCTTGGCATATTGTTCCTTTAGTATAACCCCTACCCCATTTCTCCTGCCATCCACACCATGATAGAACAATTTGAACCCATTTCCTAAACACCTTGCCTTACTTCCTTCCATCTGGTCTCTTGCACGCACAATATATCAACCTTCCTTCTCTCCATCATATCAGCTAGCTCTCTTCCTATACCAGTCATACTGCCAACATTCAAAGTTCCTACACTCACTGCTACACTCCTAACCTTCCTCCTCTCTTCCTGCCTTCGGGCATGCCTTCGCCCAAACAACCAAACCATATAATTTCATCTTAGTAAAATGTATCATAATGTTATTTTCTATTTACTTAAAAAATATATATAAAAAACATGTCTATATAATAAATCAAAAAGTTATATCTGTAAAGTATGCCAATATAAAAATTATATGGTTTGTTTTTCTTAGATATATTAAAGGATTTGGTTGTCACTTGGTTAGGAAATAACTGGGTAACTGAATTACATTTTTTAATCAGGAGGGTATTATTATTCACACATAACAACTAGATAATTTCCATATTTAATATTTAATACTATTTTTATTCTTTATTTCTCATATACTGCACATTGAGGTTAAACTCTGTTATTAATTAATGTTTAACGGAATAACACATGAATGCGGGTACTGTACGAAGTAAACCTTATAGTTAGCCACAAGCGCAAAACATACACAAACTACAGTAACTACTACATTTGTTGTGTGCGCTTTAAGAATGTAATACTACACACAGAAAACATATAGGTTTTATTTTTTTGTTCAGTATACAATACTTTATTCATTATTTTTTTATAACTGTTTGTTCTTCATTGTTAAATGTTCAACATCTTTGTGTTTTAACCTTCATTTTGCGCTTGAATTTAATGTGGCAATGACGTTGCATCCATTAATTAATCACATACAACTATTAATTAGTATAAAAGCAATAGTAAGAAAGGAAGTTGTTGTCTGATGAAATTCCGGCACTGCTGGGATGAAAAACGCTTGGAGTGTTTAACGTGATTGTGTGGAAATAAACGGGCTTGGATTTTTTACCATTTACGCCATTCTGGATTTATTTCACCTGGTATCCTGCATTCTCATCTTTTTTTACTAGCGGTTTGTCAGTTTTGCCTTCCCAGTCAAGGTGGCAGGAATAACAGATTTTATTCTAGGTGACACATCTAGTTTAAAAAGCAGTAGCACAACCACAAACAAATTATTTCAACAGTGCACCAGTTAGCAATAAGGCAAAGTGAGATATGCAGGCAACGAAAACATACATTTACCCTCTTCCCCAGAACTCAACAGAAAAAAGGTCTTGATATTCAAACATGCACAAATAATGCAATATCAATGAGCAATAAAGCTTTATAATGCAGCAATACAATCGCAGGAAAAAATGCAATGTCATTAAGCAATAAAAGAATTATAATACAGCAATACAGATATGAAAAAAATGCAATGTCATTGAGCAGCAAAATTCATGAAGGCAGCAGTACTAACATGAGCAAAATGCAATGTCATTGAACAATGACGATTTATAATGCAACAATACAAATATGTGAAAATGCAATGTCATTGAGCAGTGCTAACACCCTCAACCCCCTTGATAAATTCTAAACAGACCAACTGTGAACCACTGTATTATACCCTGTGTGACGACCATGTCCTGGCCCAGCAAGCAAGGAGCCTTAATCCTTACCACTAACACCAGGGGAGGTCATCTCATAGAAGAGAAAAGGATAACAAATACACACAGTAAAGTACAATTTCCCTTAAGAGCACACAAAGATCACAGTCAGTCTGGGGCTGTCTGCTCCCTTGCTCTCCAGGTCCCCAATAAGACTCCCCACTGGCACAGCTATAGGGTCCAGATCTCAGCCTAACTGGCAAGCTAACCTCCAGTACCCTTTCTGTCCAACCAGTGCTTCGTGTCCATGCCCAGGTAGCTGACACACATCCACACTTTGAGATAATTATTTATACACTTCACAGACACTCCTGGGAAAGGCTGCCACAGATTCTCTAGCTGTGCCCCTTTACCCAGACTATATGATAGTAATTTCTGCCACCACCAGCTTAATAATTATCAGCTACCCAAAGGCCCTTGAAAGGGTGTCCAATTATTACTGTGCAATATTATTATCCAATTAGTAATGTGACTATTCAGTCTAAGGCTTATTTTAGAGTGACCTATTACAATGAACTCTATAAATATGCAGTGTACACTAGAGCCTATCTCTACACAAACCAGCCACAGGTTAATTTTTTTTAAAAATATTCAATAATAAATAATTAAAACACAAGACAATACTACTACACCACAGAGATATCTAAGAGTTCAGAGATCACACAGAAACTTAAAATAATACAGTAGGACAGGACTGATGTCAAAGGAAAAACACTTAATCTAACTTTCTAATCTTTAGCTATTCTTAAGAGAAAACACAGTGCTATAATCCTACTTACATAAATAGCATAAGCAGTACTGGGGTTGATGGTCCAAGACAAATGCTTTCAGTCTTTCACTGAACAATAGTTTTTTTAAAACATTAACAAACAGCTCTGCTAAGGCCCTCCCAAATTACATCATTTTGGCACTTAGTCTGGAGTTCCCAGGCAAACAAACTGCATTATTTAGCAAGCTAACACCTGCTCAAGAAACTACAACAATAAAAGACATTTCACATGTATACTCTAACAGTTATTCCTTAAGTTAAGACAATAGAAAGAATGTGTTCAGCCAGATGCTTTGGCACCACTTTTTTAGATAATTGTAATTTCAAAGAACATTTGAAATGCTTGGCTTGATTTTCCTAACAGCAGATGGCAATGTTGCAACAATCTTCAAGTTCACATTTTACAGTGTTTTCTTTCATTTAAGAACCCAAGCCTGTATTTTACATTTATTTATACAAATTATAGAATTATGTATCAAATTCTATTTGACTAGGCTGGCAGCCTTCGCCCATCTTTCCCCAATCTTCACACCCTGTTCACTGGCCAGTGACTACTTACAGTCTTGCTGCCAGCATAATGGGGCCCAAGTTGGAGATCATATGGATCCCAGTTATTTGTAATCCACAAAGCATTTGGGGGGATCCACAATCTTATAAAAATATAAAATGACGTCCAGAGCCTCTCACCACTCCATCGATAATATCCTAGTGACCAGGCACCGTGGTTCCTTTGATGATAAAAGTAGAAAAATCACCTGCCAGAACTCTGGTAATCATCTATGGCTTCTCTGTACTAGGTCCAAAGGAATTCCTTTTCTTGCTGAATCGCATGCAGGCATGGAACTGCTGTTTGCATACTTCTCTCCCGATTCATCAAAATAACATCATCCAGGATTTCAGCAAAAGACAAACACAATCTGCCACTTCACTTCCCTGTCCCAAAGCACTAGAAAAGAAAATCCAGTTATGCTACAAGACCCTTTTTCCCTTCAGCTACCTGTTTCACTCTTCCCTCCTTCAGTTAGTGTTCCAGTCTCCTCTTTCACTTTTGAAATTGTTTTTTATATTCCTGAAAAGTGATCCACCTTGTGGTGTAATGAAAAACTACAGTCTATTACTTCTACAATGAAATACAGTGGGAGCTACACACACACACACACACACACACACACACACACACACACACACACACACACACACACACACACACACACAGTTTAAAATAATGACATGTCTACAGCTAGTGGGGATTGGCATTATTGGCCTGACTGAACCCAAAAAGACTTATAAAGTAAAAAGTCATGGACATTCCGAAGCCATGTAGCTTGTATGCCCTTAAAGGGTCATTTGCATATGTCCTATGGGCCTCAACTACAGGAGATGTAAAGAATTACACAGTGAAGATATAATACATATGCAGCAACTACACTGCTACATGTATATAAAGATAATATTCAGAGCCAAACAAATCCAAGTTACACTGATGAAGCTTGACTAGTGAAACTGGTTTGTGTATTTTAGAAGCAGCTGGTATAATGCATTATCTCAAATGCTGGATTTGTTTGCTCCTGGATATTGTGTGTGTGTGTGTGTGTGTGTGTGTGTGTGTGTGTGTGTGTGTGTGTCAGGGGTGGGGCTGGGTGGATTAAAAAGCAAGAACACTACTGGTAACAAACTTTTCATTTTAATACTTGGGTTAACTGTATCCCTGAAATAGCTCCAACCCAAGTACAGTTTATCATGGTATACAGGTCTGTGTCCTGCAGTTTGCACACACACACACACACACACACACACACACACACACACACACACACACACACACACACACACACACACACACACACAGAATTGCATATCTTGACATCATTAACATTTGCAACAAAAGGTCAGCAAAGACAGTGTCAACACATCACTACACATGCCCTAGGGAAAAACCTCAGCACATGCAATTTAAAAGTACTGAATTAGCTAAAAACATTGTTATTTTGCACCCACCTACACCCCTGTGTGGGGACCTGTGCCCCCAACAACCCCTGATAATTTTATATTCTAACTCTAAGAAGGGCATACTCCCCATGCCAGTAATGTTATAATGATCTTTCATACCTGTTGACCATCTGCTTGGTCTAACAGATTGTGTGAAATAATCAGGTGACATCTGTTCCTATATATATCAACATTTATTTCATTTACAGGGGGAGCACATCTTGTAGCCCCCACACCGCTGCAACATATATCTCAACTTCAAGAATACACTACAGTGGGAAAAGGGTAAATTTCCTTTCCCCACTATTTCCGCGATCTTGTATATGCAAACACTGGTAAATATGTGATTGTGACATCCACCTTTTGGGCCAGTAATCAAAGAACTTCCATCCTCACCACTGGGAAACTTTCACTTAGAACAAAAATAGATACACAGTATTTTCAGATGCAGTTCTCTGCACCAACAAGAAGTTCCCTTAACAGCACACAAGAAGCACACTCCAGTCCTGGGGCTGGACTTTGTCTCCAGACCCCAAATAAGACTCCATCTTTCTCTCTGCAGAAATTAGTGCTCTGTGTCCTTGTTCCAGGTAGTTGAGAACATACACACTTTGAGATTTGATTTTTCACACACACCTGGGAATGGCTGGCACAGATTTACCCGCTATGCCACCTCCACCCAGACTATAAGGTAGATTCACTGCCAGCAGCCAGCTACTTTAAAGCTCTTATCAGGGTATGCAATTACTCTTAGCAAAATTAATACTTATATAAATGATAGTGTTAACCAATCGGAAATATTTTCAGGAGGGTGATGCTATAGTGCCACTCAATAAATGCAAGTACTCTCAAGGGTTAAAATATATTCTAAACGGTTAGCCATAATGCAAGGTGTAGATATGTTTAATAATAAATAATTAAAAATGCACAAGAATACTGAGTATTTATTTCAGTAAGCAACAGACTTTCAGTTTACAGAAAATAAAAATTAACACAGATGAAAAGACTTAGGCAGATACAGAAAAATAATATTTTAGCTAATCTCACTATATTTTTCTAGCTGACTGTAGAATTACTGTTCCCTAGTTAAGTTAATTAATAAAGCAAGGCAAAATGAAGTGGATGAGTGGTCTTGTCAGTTCCAAAACAGAGTGCTGAGTGAGATCTGTCACTTTGCTCACTAGTATCTAAATACATTTTCAGTGCTGGCTGCAGAATATCACCTCTGGTGAGCTGGCTCAGTGGTTCCCACACTACCCCCTCACTAGAAACTTGATCCAGGATCTGGTACAGATGCATAACAATACACACCTTGAGCTTTGCTAAGGTGTATTACTGCAACTGGAGACTGTAAAACAATTCCAACAATTCACCCTTTCTGCAGAGATTAACCAGCTATTCTCTGGCACCTCAGGGTAGCAATTAGTTCACCACTAATAACAATAAGAGCAGGATCTGAGCCCAGACATTGCATCTCTGGCTGCATTCAGACCCGTGAAATAAAATATTTATGGCCTAAATCAAGTCATTTAATTTCAGGCTATTTTTCTTAAGGCTAGCTGGGCTGAGATTAACCCCTTCCCTTCCAGCATCCTCTGATAACATATACACATTTCATCAGTTGCAATACAGTCTGACATGCATGTATATTTTTCTGTCCAGCAGTACCCACTGTTGATACATGTTTAACACAAGTGTCTGTACAAATCAGTATGATATTCAAATGACATATGATTCTTTGCAAAACTCCAGCTAGCTATGCTGGCATATGTTGCACATGCATTGCCCTAATCCCTCTAGCACAGCTGGCACTACCTCACATCATCACATCTCTCCCCCTTTGAAGACTCAAGATAGTTTTTCAAATGACCCTGGAGAAACGTTGCTTGAGAAATGAGCCTGTCTGGGAATACTTGAACCCATACCTGTCTTGAGAATCCTTCTGCATTGGCATTGCTGATCCCACTGTGGTGCAGCACCAGGTGGGTACATCCAGGTTTCCCAGTGAAAATGTCCCCAAACTCCTGTAACACTGCTCGGATTTTTCAAACCTGGGTAGGGGATAGCCACTGGGACATTTCTACCCCTTTCACTGAGGTGTCAGTCCAAACATCACTGAGGAGATCAGTCACCAGCACACCCTCAATCTCTTCCTGCCACCCACTGCAAATACTCAGCAGAAGGGCCTCCCTATCATGGTAAGGGTGCCTCATGTTAACATGGTACAGTTTGTGCCCCTGCCTCCTGCCTATCAGTTTTACCATGTAGTTAATATCACTGACCTCCCTTATCACTTTGAAAGGTCCTTCCCAAGCTGCCTCCAGTTTATTGTGTCTGACAGGAATGAGCACCATAACCTGCTATTCCACAGCATACTCTCGGGCTTGAGCATTCCTGTTATATCAAACCTTTTTCTGTTGTTGGGTTCCTGCCAGGTTTTCCTGAGTCAAACTCATGAGCTCACCAAGCTTTGTCCTGAGGTTTAGGACATATACCACAACAGACTCCTTGTGGGATTCACACTCACCCTCCCACTCAATACAAATCAAATCCAAGACCCCCCTCACCTTATGCCCATACAGCAACTCAAAGGGTGAAAAACCTGTGGATTCTGAGGTACCTCTCTGTATGCAAACACCTGATGGGGAAAATATTTGTCCCACTCTCTCTCAAAGTGGTCTACAAATGCCTTTAGCATGGTCTTTAGTATAGCGTTTAACCTCTCCACAAGACCATTAGTCTGGGGATGGTAGGGGTGGTCTTTAGGTGCTTCACCTCACAGCACTCCCAAAGACAAACCAGCAGATCTGACATGAAATTGCCACCTCTGCCAGTCAGTATTTCTCTTGGGAAACCTACCCTGCTGAAAATCTCTAAAAAAGCATTTGCCACCTTCTCTGCCTGGATGGAGGACAGAGCCACCACCTCAGGGTATCTAGCAGCATAATCTACTACTACTATGATATATTTCTTCCTTGTGGAACTTGAGTTATTCAGAGGCCCCACAATATCTATATCTACCCTTTGAAATGGCTTCTGAATCACAGGCAAAGGCATCAAATGAGCTTTGACCTTGTCTCCTTTCTTGCCTACTTTTTGGCACTGCTCACAGGTCCTGCAGTACCTTGTTATATCCCTTGGAATCTTAGGCCAATAAAAGTTCTGCATAATACATCTCTTGGTATGCTTTATGTCCATATGTCCTGTAAAAGGTATGTCATGGGCTTTGGCTAGAATTGCCAGATGGTAGGCTCTAGACACTACCATTTGCTGCATTACCTCACCCTCTAGCCCTCCCTCAGGAGTTCAATGTCTATACAGTAACACTTTGTTCCAGTATACAGACTCCCCTTTTCCTTGATAATCAGGTGCCTCCTTAGCTACCTCCCTCAAGCCTCAGAATGTAGGGTATGAGAGCTGAGTCTGTCTCAACTCTACCTTTGTGACCCTTCCCAGTTCCCATTCCACAGGAAATCTAGTATCTTCTGACAGTGGTGTCTCACTGCCAGCCTGGGTGCTACCACTCACCTCTGCCCTTGTAGTCACTGTATCCAAGGCAACATCAGTAGCTGTCAGCAGCTGTGGCTCAGCTTCAGTCTCACTGCTACAGAGTAGCTCCCTCCCTGAAATAGCCACATCACCAGCTCTGGCTTCAGATGTGGGGTCTGTCTGGGTATCCCCCAGGCTACCAGACCCAGATGCGTGTTGCCAGGCCTGACTACATGCAACTGCATGCACACAGGGTACTGCATTATCAAAATCATTCCCTATCAAGACATCTGCAAAGCATATCCTCAAACACACCTACTTGCTTGCTTCCTTTTTCACCCTCCCAGTCAAGGTGAATCCTGACTAAAGGTATTTGGAATGGGGACTCTCCTAAAGCTCTGATTGGAGTGGACTGCACATGCAAGTACTACTCCTCTTTAACCACTGCAGGGTTCAAAATGGTTATGTCAGAGACTGTGTCTGTCTTGACAGTGATCAGTTTTTCATCCACCAAGATAGGATACAAACTCTGGTGATAGTTTGGTATCCCTGTTGTCTCCAGACAACTTACCCCTGGCATACTGTTATTCCCACTTGCTGACTCCCCACCTTCTTCCAGTGGATATTGGACATTTGTATGCTACATGGTCCCTCTGGTTATATTTAAAACATCTAAACCTTGATCCTGGCCATGTACCTGAATTAGTGGCTTCCCCTGTTACTGGTTGGAGTGGTTTAGGCTGCCCACCATGGGTTTCTTTATATCCATGTGCAGCACTGGGTATCTTCTTCTTGTTCAGTGGTGCCCTGCTTGCTACGTAGAGATCCCCTTTTCTCCCCAGCTTATCCGCAGAGTTACACTCCCGATCTGCCAACCAGATTCTCATGTCCTCAGGCTAAGTGCTGAGGGCTTGTTCCCTCACCAAAATGTCTGCTAGCCTTTCAAAAGCGGTGAGCTGACACCCTGTCACCCACCTATGAAAATAAGTGCTTAGCTCAGCAATATAATCACATACACTTTCATCCGCCTTCTGTTTATGCTCATGAAACTTTTTTCTGTTTTTACAGTTGTTAACTTAAAACATTCCAATAAACATTGCTTAACCTTGTCATAGTTTAAACAATCCATATCAGACAATTTATAAACAGCAGGTACAGCTTTATCATGGAGTAAGGGGGTCAGGAACCGTACCCTGAGCACTTAGCATTATACTGTTTACATATTCTTTCAAATATATGAATAATACTATCAAAGTTATCATCTTCTATATACTCCAGAAGAAATTTACTGACCTTTGTTGCTTCTGGGATTTGGTTATTCCCTTTCCCATGACCTCCATGTTCCTGTCAGAGTCAGCATGTCCCTCTCACGTTGATGCTACTTCTCATTTTCTTTGGCTCCAAATATCACTGTTTCTCATTTTTTTCAATCTCCAAATGCTTGCAGTCTCTCTGCTGATTCTAATTCCATACGTTTTGCCCCCAGTTCAAGTCTCTTTAACTTCAGATTGTTTTTTAAATTCTCTGAAGAAAAGATGAACTGTCCTGTTTCTGAAGGATGCACATCACCATTGCCAGAAATGGTTGTCGTCCTAGTTGCTTGTCTGTGCTGCAGCTGTGACTAAGGCTAAAATCATCTCCTCTTTAGTCAGATTAGCAGTCACCAGTCCTTTTGGATTTTCACACCTTAGCCAACTGGTTTACTGTCAGCTTGCCATAATCTTCAGCTGACATATTTGCCTGCTTTCCCTGACTAAACTAAACTAACAAAAATAAATAAAACTGTTTTGAAAAATTAAACTCTATGTTTATATTGTGGCTGCTAAGATTGCTCACACATTTAGTGACAACTGCTTACAGGCTATAGAAGTTCAATTAATATCCACATCACTGCTCACCAGTATGTGACATCCCCCCTCTGGGCCAGTAATCAAGGAGCCTCAGTCCTCACCACTGAGACCGGTGGGGAACGTTCACTTAGAACAAACATAGTCACAAACAGTATTATCAGATGCAGCTCTCTGCACCAAGAACAATTTCCCTTAAGAGCACACACGGTGCACACTCCAGTCCTGGGGCTGGACTTCCTCTCCAAGTCCCAAATAAGACTTCATCTTTCTCTCTGCAGAAATCAGTGCTCTGTGTCCCTGTTTCATGTAGCTGACCACACACACACACACACACACACACACACACACACACACACACACACACACACACACACAAACTCTGTTTGAGATTTGATTTTCATACACACACACATACCTGGGAAAGGCTGGCACAGATTAACTGCTATGTCACCTCCACCTAGACTATAAAGTAGATTCACTGCTACCAGTCAGCTACTTTAAGGCTCTTACCAGGGTACCCAATTACTGTTGTTAAAATTAGTACTTATAGAAATGGTAGTGTTAACTAATCGGAAAGACTTTCAGGAAAGTGATACTACAGTGCAGTACATAAATACAAGTATTCTCAAGGGTTAAAATATTTTCTAAAAAACTAGGCACAGTGCAAGGTGTAGATTTATTTAATAATAAATAATAAAAAACATGAAAATACTGAGTATCTATTTACAATAAACACTAGAGTTTCAGTTCACAGGAAATATAAAAATAACACAGATGGAAAGACTCACTATATTTTCCTGACTGACTGAAGAGTTACTGTTTCCTAGTTAAGTTACTTACTGAAGCAAGGCAAGATGAAGTGGATGAGTGATCTTGTCAGTTCCAAAACCGAGTGCTGAGTGAGATCTGTTACCTCTCACACTAGTATCTGAATACAATTTCAGTTTTGGCTACAGAATAACATCATCTCTGGTCACCTGAGTCTGTGGTTTACACACTACCCCCTCACTAGAAACTTGAGCCAGGATCTGGCACAGATGTCACAATACATACCTAGAACTTTGCTAAGGCTTATTACAGCATCTGGAGACTGTAAAACAATTCCAACCCTTTCACCCTTCCTGCAGAGACTAACCAGCCATTTTCTGGCACCTCAGGGTAGCAATTAGTTTAGCACTAATGACAATAAGAGCAGGATCCCAACCCAGACATTGCATCTCTGGCTGCATTCAGGCCTGTGAGATAAAATCTTTATGGCCTAAACCAAGTAATTTAATTTCAGGTTATTTTCCTTAAGGTTAGCTGGGCTGAGGTTAACCCATTCCCTTCTAGCTTCCTCTGTTAATATATATATATATATATATATATATATATATATATATATATATATATATATATATATATATATATATACATTTTATCAGTTACAATGCAGTCTGACATACATGTATACTTCTTTTCTGTCCAGCAGGACCCACTGTTGATACATTTTTAACACAAGCATCTGTATAAATTAGTTTGATAGCTAAATGAGATAATTCTTTACAAAACTCCAGTTAGCTATGCTGGGATATGTTACAGATGCACTGCCCTACTCCCCTTGGCACAGCTGGCACTACCTCACATCATCACAGTGATAACTGCTCTTTCAAAGTTTTTTTGCCAGTCTTTGCACTGTTTGAACAACTGGCAATTTGAGCACTTGAAAGGAATCCATAAATACAATTTTATATAAACATATATATATAATATGTATGTGAGTGTGTGTGTGTGTGTGTGTGTGTGTGTGTGTGTGTGTGTGTGTGTGTGTGTGTATGTGTGTGTATGAGTTGTTCCCCTTCAGAAGACTGAAACATCATAAGCACAAAATTTCTAAGCTTGAAACCAAAAGCCTGAAAATTCAAAAGCCTGAAACTCAAAAGCCTGAAAACACACAGAATACAAATAATGCTAATATGCCAGTACAAAGACAAACAGAAACACATACAAGACAAAGCATAGCAATTGTCACCAAGTATGAGCAGGCAAGCCCCCCTTCACCCCCTGCTACTTAAATATATCAACTCCAAGATTGCACTTAGTGTAGTGAAGTGCAATCTCAGAGTTGATATATTTAAGTAGCAGGGGGTGTGGGGGGCGCAGAGGTGTTTTCCCCCCTGCTTATACTTGGTGGAAAGTAATATGGTTTATGTTGTTTAAAGTCAGTATATGTATTTTGTGTGTTTTCAGGCTTTTGGTTTCAGGCTTATGAATGTCGAGCTTCTGATATTTCAGTCTTCTGAAGGGAAACCATATGAGTATATTTAGGTTAATGGGCCAAACTTGTAGTAAGACTAATCATTAGTACTCTGACGTGTATCTGTAGTTACATTTATTTGAAACAAAATGGACTGTTTTGATAAATAACCCATAAGACAGCAGATTTGAAATGAGTTATATGAAGGCTTGCAGAAAAACTTAAAAATATGCAAAAGCACTTTCACTTTTTATCGTTTTTGATTGGAGATCCTATATAACTACAAATCTCCTCAGTGGCAAGTCAAGAGACATAACAGAGGCTTAGTAATTTTTTGAAGGCGGCTAGCTAGGTGCAAAAATAAGACTCTGGAGACCATAAATCGTAAGAAGGTCATGTTACTGTTTTGAGAAATCAGTTTCATTTCCAAGTGGCAGGTGTATTTCAAGCATGATCTAATATAAACATTTCCCTGTTGTTTTTGCTGTGATGGCTGTGTTGGACAGATAAGACTTCGTCCTTTTAGTCCTGAGCAGAGTTTTAAATTAAAAAAAAGACCAGCTTGACCAGTACTTGGGTATCACCTCTTTGTGACATCCTCTTTGGGACAGCTATAGGTCTAGGCATTTCCCATGAGTGCAGTGCATCAGACAATTTGTCTCATTAAAAATGAATCTATACACTTCACTAAATGATTATCGGCAGTCTGACCATATGTAAATATTTTAAATGCTGGATTACTAGAATGTGTGTAACATTAAGGCCAGAAAATACAAAATATCATTATTTTCTCATAGGCACACCATCTGATGTGTTCATTGAAAAGTTTCAGAAGTTGTACATCAAGGGTAAATGAGGATGCCTACTAAATGTTTCATCAGACTACATCCGTCCTTGTTATATTAGTTCACAATCAAAATAACAGATCTTTTATCTGTATTTTACTAAAATACTTTTCTGAACTGTATATTTTCCCATGTCACAAAGCATGAGGACATGTAATTAACTTAGTCGATGTTATGAACATATATGTTTCACTTTTCTGATTCAGTTCTGATTGGTTGCTTTGACAAAGAGATGTTTTTTCTCCATAGACCATAATTAAAAAAGGTAAAAAAAAAGAATCTTGAAATGCAGATTTGCCTTTGCAGGTGGTCGCTTTGGCAGGTAAGCAGAAATGGTGATGAGATTGTCTAGAGATCTTAATGTTTTATTTAAGTTATCATGCACCACATCTCTTCTTATTTCTTCTTTTGCTTCTTGTACTTTTATTATCCCTTTGCCATGGTTAATGCTCCCTCATCATGCACAGTAAATATAATTCTCTCCCATACCTCATTTAGTTTACAAGGGCTCTTTTTTCTCATTCCCAATATATGTTTTATATCTTTTAATTAGAGGACTATGGTGTTACTGGCACAGGTTTTAAATACCTTATGAATTTTGTTTACTGGTACATGTCACAGTCCCTGACTTACAAATACATCTTGGTCTCATAGACCTACAACAAGATAAGTACCTTGCAAACTGCTCTATCCCCAGACACATGGGCAGCTCCTTTTGGGTAATGGAACTTCAGTGACAAACAGCATATGCTGGTCTACGGAGTCCAGTAATTAGCCAGCAACTGAGATGGTCTCCTGTAGTACTGAAAGGTCAGTGCATGGCTTTGCCAGTGCTAGATAAGAAGTAACCTCTCTGTCTTCTGTCCTCTCCCTTCCCTAACAGAGCACCAATGCTTGCATCTTACTAAACTATTCTTCTAGCAACCCATAATGAAAGCTTCTGGAGTGCAACATGCACTGGAAATGCCAGTTATTAGTACTGCAGTGTTCTACGGGCCGGCTTTCCAAGTTGTTTTATCTTAAACGTTAAAAGCAGATTTAAATTAAAGTAGGAAAACAGTCTCAGATAGATAATAAAAATCTTAAATCAATGTATAATCGTCCCATCCCATTCTGTTGAATAAGACCAAGCAGCAATGATGGGCTTGACCATTTCACTCTAACATATGCCCTCCACTATATTTTTCTGCCCTCCCAATGACAATATATGCAGTGTATAAGCAACTAAAAGCCTATTGCCTGACTTCCATGATGGTCTTTGCATACTGTTTGTAGCCTACCAGCAGAGCTGTGGCTAGGGCAGTTGGCACAATGGCAATTCCCCATCAGCACCACACTCAGCCAAAGCTGAGGACCAAAAAAAAAATACCCACCCTCCAAAGCTGACAACCCAAAAACTACTCTGGGCTAAAGCAAGGTACTATAGATGCTCATTTCTACAATTCCTAACACAAGTGTGTGCATGCATGTCTTCACACACACACATGGAAATTATTTAGGCAGCTGTGATTTCACATCACAACTGCTTAAATTACTTCCAACACAGCACTCAAAACAATTGTCCAGGCACCATTGACTTGAGAGGACTGATCAGCACCTCTTCTACAATGCCTTTCATGCATCTTAACATCTTGCATTTAGAACAGCTGCCCCTTTGTCCTGTCATAGCTAGAGATGTGTGTATCAGATTCCATTACAGAAGTAATCCTTGTGTTAAGAAAAAATGTATTGATACAGATGTTCATCTTTATACAGACTCATCTGCCGGGTCTTGATGTGAATCCATTGTTTTGACCAAAAACTCCTTTAACCATGATCCTGCCATACCAACAAATTTAAAGAGCTTATTCTTATCAATTTAATATATGTGTTGCCAGATGTGAAAATGAGCTACCACTATCCAACAAATAATGGTTATTTTATGTTTTTTAGAAGACAACAAAAGTATACAGAACTGAGTCTTTCATAGTGCCCCCTTAGCACATATGTACCTTTACTTAATTTGTGGCTGCCGAAAGAGAATCACTGAATACGTGTATGCATCTTATTTGACTCCATTGAGAAGGGGGCATGGATAAACCCTTGTTTTTGTGTGTATAAGAAAATCCAAACATAGTATGTGATGCTGAGAATGAAGTCAGAGACAGAAATATTATACACAAATCATAAAATATAATTAACAGATTGTGCCATGCAACAGATGCATTTATAAAATCCACTTTTCTGAATGCCAGCTTTCATTTGTCTCCTTTGTAGCGTTCATTTTTCTTGGTTTTAAAAATAAAACACATCTATTCAGACTACGGCTGGTTGCTAGGCACCTAATTGTGCACCATAAGGGTTTTCAGCAGATTAAGCATTACTTTTGCAGAGACTCATATATAGAGACCAGTGTGTGCTATCTGCCAGTAACATAGTGCATTTTTATGTAAGGTAGAGAGTATTACCATTAGGGGAAAATCCTGTACAATGATAATGTCTGAAAATTTGTTATCAGTTTATTTTGTAGCCAAATTAAGGATTTGTTCTCATTACTTTAATGTGTAGCCAATCCATATGGGGGAAGGAATGGGAGAAAGAGGGAGAGAGAAATAAAAAAATAACTGTACAATTTACTGTAGAAATAAATACTTAGTCCACGAAATTTTGATTTTCAGGGACAAGACATGAGGGTATCATAGTCTGTCTAAACTAAAACCAGAATGTACAGAAGAAATTTCAGTTTAATGCATCATCTCACTGATTGTAGTTCAGACATCCTGTACGTTTGTATGCTGAAGTAGTCCACATATGCACGAAGGACTCGCACTTTTATTATTTTTACAGAAAAGTATGCAATCTTAAGTGTAATTTTTTTAAACCTACAAAGTATTAAAAATAACATATTTGCTTTCATAAAGCTTAAACACCAGGTTATGTTTTTCAGTAATATCTGCCTATCCGTACATAGATAATATGTATACAAAGGTACACACAAGATCCACTCATCCAGTGCTGTTGAGTTGCATCTGACTCTTACAGCAACCCAATGAACAGTCACTGTTACCATAAAATACGGGGACATAGGGTTTACAGAATGAATACAGTTTGTCACACTCTTCTTCCATATGACACACACTCCATATGCATATCTATGGACAATTTAGAGTTGCCAATCGACCTACCATGTGTCTTTGAGATATGCAAAATACTTGCAAATAAATTCAGTAAGCCATAAACATCATTGTCCATATAGTGCTAGGTGATTATTAGACTACTGTATGATACAATATTTTTTATTAAAGAGGGAAGGTCTTGTTACCCCAGTGATTTGGGAAGACTGAATGCTGGGCTCTGTGTCCTGTTATGTGATTAGCTGCTGCTTAGGAAGTACTATGCCATGGCAAAGGGTGACTGATCTTACAGTCTGACTTATGCTCTGCTTGGCATTCTGCTCCATCGTCAGCCATAGAGTCATCCATTTTTTCAGATGGCATGCCATTGATTGAGGAAATGCACAAATTGCACAGTTCCTGCATGTTGGACGTTTACCTTTTTCTCCAACCACAGAGTTAAATTTAGTGTGCGGGGGGGTGGGGGGGTGGGGGGGGTGGGACATCATACTGTATAGGATAGGGTTGCCACCTTTTCAAATGGCCAAAGTGGGACATTTTCGGGACAAACATCAGATTTTACAGGCCGACACATACCCACGGTCAGTACAAAGGATAGAACTAAACTTTTTTGCCTAAATAGCAGCTTATTCTTGTAGCATTTTAGTTGCTTATTCTGTTTCTTATAACATTTAGGTATTTTAGATACAGAATAACTGTTTTATGCAATTATTGCATAAAATATAGGACATAATTATATCCTACAATCTCAGGACATTTGCCATTTTTAATATTTTTTGTCAGGACACAACTGCCCAAAGAGGGACTGTCCCTCGCAATGTGGGACAGGTGGTAACCCTAGTATAGGAGGACCTGAGGAATCTTTGACACCTCCCGCAAGTAAAACTTTGTTTTTCCTCATTTTTTTCCTTCGCCAAATGATGCATTTTGTCCGGAGATCTTCATTTGTTGGAGAATTTAAAAACAGCTTGCATTTTTGTGTTTTCTTGCTTTTGCAACATTGATTTGCATCACTCAAATATTGCCTAGTGCTTTAGTGTGTGTGAGAACATGAGAGATTCCAAAGCAGACTGGGTTGTAGAGATATTACATGTGCTTGTATACCTTGACAGATGGTGGGGAAGGTGCTATACATTTAATGTGTATCACAGTTCTTTTCATGGGACTGCGCTACTTTTTGATGACAAGTTGGAGGACCCCCCCCACCCCACTTTTGTATAGAATTCACCTCGGAACATGCCTAAGGCTGCATGAATAGTGAAGAGGGCACAGAAGGGCTAAGAGAAAGGCACACAAAAGCTGCTCAGATCTACTTAATAAACACAACAAAAACTCACTTGTTTTATAGGTTAGTACTGGGCTAACTGCCCTTGTGGGCCATTTTCAGGCTAGCCAGTTACCCATGTGAGAATCAAACCCTGCACCTTGTGTCTGTAAGGTAAACACTTTAAACATTATGCCAACCTTCCAACCCCTAACTTATGTTTCCCCTTAAATTCTCACAACAAAACCAAGATGATTGTCTGTTATAAAATATTTTGTTGTTTCAACACTTAAGTACTGGATTGTATCTCAAAGGTAAGCGGGGTTTTAATAGCTGGATACAGATGTATTAAACTAAACATCTGGAATAAAGAAATATTTTGCCTCATTGAATCATAAACTTCAAAGCAAATGAATATAGATGACAATTTCAAACTTAGTTGCAATTCTGCCTTTTAGTTTTGATTATAGCAAATGTCCTTATGTCTTTGGAACCCTTTTCTATAATCAAATCCTCAGTGATTCTATACCTACTTCAAAATCATGCTGTGAGTAGCCACTTTGAAGGTAAGGTTGGCAGTGTAGTTCCTTGAGGCCTGAAAGTGTGTACTGCCATTTCTTTTGTGAGGCAGCTGAAGCATGGGTTGTGTAAGGAGCAATATGAAAAGAGTGCAAAATAACTATATTCAGTAAACCATGAGTGGCATGTGAGAGCTTTCTGTCATTAGAGGGGCATGGTAACTCATAGCACTGGATGCATTTCCAATATAATAGCCTTCATTTCAAGAAAAGTTAATATTACAGACCTTCTGAGTTTAGATTGCTTTATTATAATAATTACAAATCCTAATTACTGTACATTAAGGATGTCTGCAACAGTAAACGTCAGTCTTTTCTTGCCAACAGAAGGATATATTTCAAACCTCACGTGAAAAGCTGATTTGAAACACAAGGGATGTATGTAATACCTTTTTAGTGAAATACAGGGTGGTGGACTGTGTGTTACACTTTCTTTCACACTTGTTAGTTCTGCATATTTTGGCTGGCTAAACAAGCAGTGTAGAAGGAGCATAAAGAGCGTGTCTGTTTTTTTAAGGAACCGTTAGAATTCTTAATTCAGGAAGTGCGGCCTCTAGCAAGTCATTTTCAAGACCCTTTTGGTTTTCAATGGAAATTTATTTAGGGGCAGGCGAGGCAATTTATAGAGCAGTGATCATTGTTGTGTTTTTATTATCTTAAGTAGCACAACTTCAAATACATTTAATGTACTTATTACTGAAGATACATACGATTCCACTTTACTGTGCTCAGGAACTCCAGGAACAGTGCTCAATGCTGTCTGACGCATATGCAGAACTTCCTCCTGTCTTAACTATACATGTCTAAAGGAAACAAAAAATATAAACAAAAATGTGGCAGAGGTTACTGCCACTTAACACACTAACTATATAACTCTTCGGAGGAAGGTTGCATGTAACTACCTACTATTGTACCAGTAGGCATGGCTTCTTAGCATACTATATAACCACTTAAGGGAAGATTTACTTATAACTGTTTAGTGGTGTATCAACAGGTGTGGCTACTTAGCACTTGTATAACTAGTTAAAGAGAAGTTGCATGCAACTGTCTAGTACTGAACCAGCAGGCATATCTATTTAGCACACAGCATAATAACTTAAGGGAAGGTTACTTGTAACTGCATAATACTATACCAGTAGGCATGGCTACTTAACAGACTATGTAACTACTAAAGGGGGGATTAGCACAGTGGGTAGCATTGTCACCTCACACAGCAAGAGGTTCTGCAGTTCGATTCTTGGCTGGGATGCCTTATGTGCTATGTCTGCATATCCTTCTATGCTCCACTAGGTTTTCCTTGGGTACTCTGGTTTCCCCTACTTTCCAAAGGACATGCAGTAGGTGGATTGGCCACTCTAAATTGCTATAAGTGTGAGTGTACGTGTGTGGGTATGTGTGGTACAGCAGAATTAACATGGCAGGGGTCTAGCCACCCAACAGTGTGAATTTTGGCTCTAGGTGATGATCACTGTTGATATGACACTCCAACCCCATGTACAAAATGGGAAAAAGTGGGGTTAATTCTAATGGCAATAACTACTTAAGGGAAGGTTACCTGTAATTTCCTAGCACAGTCTTTCTTTCTCATACTACACTTCATGTATCGGTAACTGTATTTCTACTAAAGTACTTGCAAATAATGCCTGCAGGGAGCCCTTACTTAGATTCAAGATTCCCTTCATCCTTGTTGAGAAAGTTACATTCCTCTAGGCAGAGTGCCTCCTGAATCAAAGGCAAGTCTTTTTCTTTTTCTTTGGACCTGTTTTGTTGTACTGCTGACCATTATCCCAACCAGCAAGGGATCATGGGGTCTCATCATTTTCCATGTTCTATTGTTGGGGTGCCCCTTAAACTAAGGAAGGACCAGACCTGCCCCTGTGGTCCCCCTGCACTCCACACAGAGAATAAAAGCTGTTCATAGAACACACAATGCCCTACTCCAGGTAATCTCCCAGAAAAGCTAAGTACATACCCAAACCTGGATTTGCAGAGTCTCAAACAAATAGCCTACATCTACAGCAATGCAGCCCACCTGCTTTGCACAGGTAAGATTAATAGTTTAAAGTTTTGATATGGACCATGCTAACTCTGCTGATCATTTTGCCTTACTCCCAGATTATATTCCGGTGCTTGCATCACAGTAATGTTCCTGTAGATACTGTATTATGCAGTGAGCACATCCTCTACTTCATTGTACTTTAGATATCTCACCTTTAATTGATTCTAGCTTCCTGTATTATGAATGTTTGGTCTTGGTTTCTAATATGTGAAAACAATACTGTGCACATGACTGAAGAATGGTTTGGTATCCCTTTCTCCTCCTTTATGTAAACACGTTTGCTATTTCCATTGTGTTTCACTTCCCCATTTTTCAGATGTGCCGTTATTCCATTATTCCATTATTTCATGCTTCACTGCTAACTCCTGGACAGTGCTATCAGTACCACGAATGCCTATCTGCCCCAGGAGGAATTCCCATTTGAAAATGTGACATCTGACGTACTCCACATGACTAATTTCAAATCTTTTCTGACTGAATTCTTATAGTTGTGCCTTGAAGATTAAGTAGCGCTTCTTTCCTTTTGTGTGTCTACTTTCATAACATGCTTGATAAAGACAGAATATTCTTTAGCTGTTACATGTGTGGGCATTACAGGTTATTTACTCAGATTTTATATATCATCTGGGTGAAATTTAAACACATTACTGACAAGGGAGCCCGCAGGATTTTTTGCAGGGGGGTGCGAACCCAAAGCCCCGCCCACACAGCCCCACCCCCTCTGCCCACATAGCCCCACCCCCTCCACACACGCAGCCCCACCCCCCCACCCACGCAGCCATTCCAGTGTCCCATTACTTGGCTATTTCTCCCCATTTGTCATAGACACTGTTCAAATCTCTCAGTGTGCATACTATTTTATGCTTTACTTCTACAATGGTTCCAGATATTTGGATTTTATTTACAACTTTTATTTCAAATTTTATAGCACAAACACTGATAGACATTTACTAAACCTAAACAAAGCAATAGTCTCACAATGAAAACAGACTTAGCATTAAAACTTTACCTTTGAAACCCACATTCACTGAAACAGCATTGAAACCCACATTCAAAGAAAATGCATCTGGCCAGTGGCAGGTTAAGTTTACCTTTGGGCTGTTTTCAAATCATAAGCTCCTTGCACACATTTTTAGAACCATGCAAAAGTTCTTTGATTCACCTTCCTGACTGTATTAATTATACTATAATAATTGAATTATATCCCTTGTATAATAGCACCACTTGTTAGAGTGTGTTTTAAATTTATAGTTCTGAACATTTTTCCTTTAAGCAATGAAAAAATCATATAAACCAATAATGACAACCTGCCCAATTCAAAACATTTCAACCATAAAGGGCCACTCAAACTTGTCATACAATCCACCAATGTCAATCAATATGCAGAATCTCTGCAGAAGTAAAAGTAATCTGAATAATTCCACATTAAAGAGATCTGAAACCAGTGAAGAGGTTGTTGCTAGAAAACTTTATATTTCAGTGCTTCATTTACAAATTCAGTGCCTGTTGCCCTTGAAGAATAAATTGCCTAGGTTACATTAAAAGAAATGGTAAGCTGGTATATTACAATAGGGAATGAGTGGCAAGCTGAAAAACAGGTTCATAGTTATTAGGTGTCTCATCCAAAGGAGGACATACTAAGGACTGCAGTACCATACCCCCTTAAAATACAAATGTACATGCTGTATGAATTGAACCTACAGCCCTTTGCATCAAGATGCAAGTATGCTACCTGCTGTGCTAACACTGCTTTACAATTCTCTACCACAATAGTGATACCATTTGCTAAACAAAATGGTTGCACATTTTAAGCAGACTTAGCATGAGCAGCAGTAACCTTTGCTTCCCTTCAAGCTCACAATTCCTTGAAAATGCACTTGAAAATAAATTCCACCTGTTTGATCTAACTATGGCATTTTTCTCTCTCTCTCTCTCTGACTCTAACTCTGTCACACACACACACACACACACACACACACACACACACACACACACACACACACACACACATACACCTCAACTTCTTAGTGCAAGAAATACATAAAAAGATTTTTTCAAAGTTACAACTGTAAACTCTGTGTGACCATGGTGTGTATTTGTTTTTGACAGAAAGGTATAAAGGAACTCATGGCTATGTATATAGTTGAATCTCTCTGTACTGAAGTACTCCCTACCATGATGCTGCTTTAATAAATAGTGTGTTTGCATTCAGAAACTTTTACAGTTTTTATACTGAATTTTATAGCTACATGAATTAGAAAATAACCAATTTCCTTTTCAGAGCCTAAGCTAAAAAGTCCACTCCTTACAAGCACTGCTTCCCCTGGAAAACATCTATATATGCATCATCACAGAGACCTAGTTCAAGATCGATGACAGCACTCCTTTAATGCAGGATTTCAATACCTGCCACAAGTTCAGACCTAACACCCGAGATGAAAAGGTGATGCTGTCTACATATTCTTAAAGAACAATTCATCTCCAGACTTGCTAGGTGAGATAATGACGTGGAATTCCTCTGCATCCAACTTAGCATTAACAAAACTCCTTACTGTGTCATACCTACCTATAGGTCTCCCCTATGTACCCCATCTGTCCATATCTCCTACCTAACTAATATGGTGTCCCTATGCATTAAGCTGACAGCATTATTCTAGGAGATTTCAATCAACTACTCCTCCATTAACTGGGAAACTTGTATATCCATGAGTATGTATTCCCAGACAGTTCTGGATTTCATCCATACAGGATATCTGGATCAGTTAGTCTGTACCCAAACAAGAGAGAAAATCCTGGACTTGGTCCTTAACAATATGGGACAACTTTGGTGTCCACCAACTGCCACTTCCTCGCTGGTTAAACTGGACCACAAATCAGTCACATTCATTAGAAGACTGAAGCCAAAAGCATCTTCCAATACCTCTGTTTTCAGAGATTATGCTAAGGTTAATCTACTAAAACTAAGCAATGGCCTGAATTATGTGGAATCCTTTACTGACAAATCCTATGCACATGTAAATAGCTGCATAAATACATCTATCCCCCTCTGAAGTAAATAGAAAGCCACATTTAAGAATAATTTCATTTAGTCGAATCCAAATATAAACAGGCTCTGTAATAAAAGAAAACATATTGCCTGCAAAAGTAAATTTAACTCTCAAGATGCTAAAGACACTCTTGCTAAAGTTAATAGGGAGCTTGTTACCCTGATCAAATCAATCAAAGCCAGATACGAGGTAAAAAAAATAACCAGCTAGGTGAAGGGTAACCAGAAAGCCTTCAACTATGTTAGAAACCTCAGAAACAATTTGCAGCACTGCACAGAATAATAGTAAATGATTTTAAATTCCTGGACATAGGCAATTTACTAGCAGACAAATTTAGTTCAAACTTCAAACATATATGTGTGTATATATAGCAGAGTGGCCAGAATTCAATATTTTGTGCTCAGACATCATAAATTTGCCCATACACCACTCAGCTAGCTACCACTTAAAAATATACTCAAAATCTGCCCTTAAAACTTCAAAAAGGGACACTTGTTTAACTATTGCCACTTACAAACCATGAAAATGTTATTTTTAGTGGTGCATTTCTATCAGGTATGTATATTTTGTACTCTAGACAAACTGGATACGAGGAACAGACTAAAACCAAAAAAGAAGTCCAATATACATAATAATAATAACACAAATATAACTACCTTTTAGACTTCTAGTTTTAATTCTCAATTCACAAAACATTAATGGTATACAAGTTTTTTCATTAGTAAATGATTATTATAAAATATATTAATACATTTACTATATATGTGTTCTACGTTTGTCTATCTTATTAACATCATGTTTTGACTTGGTATCCTTGTATTAACTATTTATATTTAATATTTATACTTAAAATTGGACTAGGTATTTAATGACTATTTATAGAGTCTTTTAGAGAGTTTTTTATTGAGTGTATCACATATTATACAATTTATTTGAGAAATATGATGAAATAATACAATAGAATACACATATAAATATAGGATAAAATTATTATTATTATTAATCCTTAAATAAATCATTTTTGACATATTTTATGTTTATTATGTATCATATTTTATAATAATAATAATTTGATATACATATATACATACAAACATATACAGTTTTTCTCTAGTTTTATATTAATAGTTTACTTGTTGGTTTATAAGTTTTTTCTATCTTTAAGGTCTTTCCTATTTTTATTTTTATTTTTTTATTTTTTCTTTTTTTTTTTGGAATATTTGGAACAAACTAGTAATATCTAGTGTTGAATAGTAGACTTACATAGATGTAACACTAAATATATAGTGAGGCTGCTCTGAGATGTGAATGTATGTTTTAGTAGTGAAATTTTTACTGCACTGAAATTTTTACTGCACTGTTGTTTTAAACTGTTAATTAGTAATTAAGTAAAGTGACGTGAGTGTATATATAAATAGTTAATTGAATTAATTTAAAATGTCTGAAGAAGTTGCTCAAATTTTGAGCGACGAAAAGCTCTTAACGTTTACTGTAATAAACTGCCTGTTTTTTTAGTCTTCCGTGATATATTGGACTTCTTTTTTGGTTTTATTTTGTACTCTACACAGTTTAGTCAGGTCTAACCATTCTAAACCTTAGAACTATAAAGTTTCTGAGACAATCAGAAAAAAATTAAATTACCAACATTGGGATCAGTCCCTTAACCCAGATACTTAGTATATGACAATGATTTCCTCTCTTTAGAGGCTGTCCTCTGCACCTTTACAAGTCCTTTTGATAAGTGTTTTTGTCATCTTCAATGCCCACTCCCCTTTTTTAAGAATAATCTATTTGATAGATTTTACAGGTAGAAGGATACAACACCACATCTGGATCGACATTGTGTGTGTGTGTGTGTGTGTGTGTGTGTGTGTGTGTGTGTGTGTGTGTCTGAACATATGTGTAGAATAATTTTAGAAAGCTTCATCAATGAATTCTTTGTTTCTTTGTTTCTATAACCATCTCACTATATCACTTACACAGAGGTGTACCATTTCTTTGAAGTCCCTTTCTTTTTCTTTTGAAGAATGTTACAAGGATTCATCAATGAGATAGTGGATGCAGTTGTCTACACTTGGATACGGTTTATCTTCTGACTAAAATATAACATTTGATTCAAATTAACCAACCAGAATAACATTTGAAACTTAACCCCATCTATAGCCTGCATTTCACCTTTGTTAGCAGATGTTACAATAGCATACTCCCATCTAAATTAGTTTGACCCTACTTTGCTATACCTGGTATACTTATGAGTGTATGGGAAAAGGTACAGACAGTGCACTCCTGAGAAATGGGGAGAAGATATAGAGAATGCACTTCTGAGTGAAGAGGAGAAAACTCAGGCACAGCACTCCTGAGTAATGAGGTGAAGACATGGACACAGCGCTCTGAGAAATGGGGTGAAGATAGACAGTGCACTCCTGAGTAATGGCGTGAAGACACAAACACAGCACTCCAGAGAAATGGGGAGAAGATATAGAGAGTGAAGAGGAGGAAACACAGGCACAGCACTCCTGAGTAATGAGGTGAAGACACGGACACAGCGCTCTGAGAAATGGGGTGAAGATAGACAGTGCACTCCTGAGTAATGGCGTGAAGACACAAACACAGCACTCCAGAGAAATGGGGAGAAGATATAGAGAGTGAAGAGGAGGAAACACAGGCACAGCACTCCTGTGTAATGAGGTGAAGACACGGACACAGCGCTCTGAGAAATGGGGTGAAGATAGACAGTGCACTCCTGAGTAATGGGGTGAAGACACAGACACAGCACTCCAGAGAAATGGGGAGAAGATATAGAGAGAGTGCACTCCTGAGTAATGGGGTGAAGACACGGACACAGCGCTCCTGAGAAATGGGGAGCATATATATAGATAGTGCACCCTGAGTAATGGGGACACTCCTGAATGATGGGGAAAAGATACACGCAGTGCACCCCTGAGTAATGGGGTGAAGATATAGATAGTGCACCCCTGAATAATGGGGACACTCCTGAGTAATGGGGAAAAGATACAGGCAGTGCACTCCTGAGTAATGGGGTGAAGATATAGATAGTGCACCCCTGAGTAATGGGGACACTCCTGAGTAATGGGGAAAAGATACAGGCAGTGCACTCCTGAGTAATGGGGTGAAGATATAGATAGTGCACCCTTGAGTAATGGGGACACTCCTGAGTAATGGGGAAAAGATACAGACAGTGCACTCCTGTGTAATGGGGTGAAGATATAGACAAGCCATGCTGCTAAGGAATGGGGACAAGAGACTGTGCACCCCTAAGTAATGGGGACACTCCTGAGTAATGGGGAAAAGATACAGGCAGTGCACTCCTGAGTAATGGGTAGAAGATATAGATAGTGCACCCCTGAGTAATGGGGACACTCGTGAGTAATGGGGAAAAGATCCAGCAGTGCACTACTGAGTAATGGGGTGAAAATATAGATAGTGCACCCCTGAGTAATAGGGACACTCCTGAGTAATGGGGAAAAGATACAGGCAGTGCACTCCTGAGTAATGGGGTGAAGATATAGATAGTGCACCCCTGAGTAATGGGGAAAAGATACAGGCAGTGCACTCCTGAGTAATGGGGTGAAGATATAGATAGTGCACCCCTGAGTAATGGGGACACTCCTGAGTAATGGGGAAAAGATACAGACAGTGCACTCCTGTGTAATGGGGTGAAGATATAGACAAGCCATGTTGCTAAGGAATGGGGACAAGAGACAGTGCACCCCTGAGTAATGGGGACACTCGTGAGTAAATGGAGAAAAGATCCAGCAGTGCACTCCTGAGTAATGGACAGAAGTTGCAGACAGTGTTATTTGAGTAATGAGGAAAAATGCTTTCCACAGCTCATGTGTTGCTACATCTAGCTGATAATTAAATTCTACAAATGTGGAAACAGTGAAATGCTCACTCTTTCAGTTAGAATGGCAACCACCACTTTCTTCAGAGACAACTGCATCTTTGTTATACCTATATTTTGTGCTAGTCATATTCTTCATGGACTGCTAGAAACAGCGTTTTGTAGTAAATCTAAAGATCTTTTAACCAGAGGCACACTTGCCAATGCGGCTGTACCATTTTTAAAGTCTCCTTATCCCTACTACTGGCCAATCATTAGCACACTTTCAATGAACCAGACTCATCATTCCTAATGACACAACTGCTGGTAATAGGGAATGATCATCTAGGTAGTCAACAGGTTCTTTTATGTTTTTTGGTCTTAACATCTCCCCTTAACCAACTACATGCATGTTTGAAGGTGCAACAATATGCAGTGCTTCCTCTGAAAGTTCACATTCCTGTACATGCCCCATGAAGTCGACCCTGTACATTACTTAGCACATATATTGACTATTGCTGGCTCTAAACTATCTGTTTCCTGCAATGGGTGTCCACAGTGCTGCTGGACCACAGGACATCAGACATGCTTTCACATCCTGTGTCATTCCTGGCCTAGCCAGCATTTAACTAAAGCCTTAGACAGAGCTTTATCCCTTTGATACAGTCTTCAGCTGTATGATTTAAATGATGTTATAATCACTGTATGTAACAAAATTAATGCAAAGATATGTTTTCTTTTAACACTTAACTTAGCCATAACATAATGTGTTCCTCTGAAGGCTGTACAGTATAACTGAAGGGAATGAGCTCAGTTACTTGGCTAATAGTCATAGAATGCTTTCATATGACTGTTACTTATGTGAGACAGGGATTGTGAACCAGTAGAAGTCAGTGGCTGCATGGAGTACTATCATTGCAGACAGCATGGCTTCACTGTGCCGTCTCTGGCAGAATATGTAAGATTTCAGTGACACTGAATCATCACTAACCAACAAAAACACTTATGGATTTTATTTCTGACTACTAATTTTTCTTTGGAAACACTGCATGATGTTCATTTCTATATGATTTTGTGAGTACTTACGACTTATATATACCTAGTTACTCAAGCCCTGCATGAAATGACACACATTTAACAGCTGTCTGCTTTATTAAGCATAACTGATGAAGAATGAAGCCTCTCAAGTCAATTACTTAGCACCGTATATTGCCCTATCATTGTTTCCATGGAGTTGTGTTTGTAATACAGTTAAGCTACTAATTTGATCATGGCTGAAAGTATAGAACACATCTATCAGGGCAGCAATAATTCAACATGTCACAAATACAAGTTTGAAAGATGAGAAAATTCATTTTCATTTCAGAACTGATGAAACAGCCACATAATTTATTTACTAATATCTTATTCTTTCTCATGATGTAAGTCTTAAATTTATATTTAACATTTGCTCATTGTGTAGATTTGTATGATTAATTCCTGTATGTACTTTCCTGAGCTTCTCAGCAGATAAGTAAGATAAGATGAGCTTACTCTGTTCTAGATCACTGCAGTCTGTCAATTGAATTGAAACTCTATAAACAAATACAGTCATAACGAAACCTTAAACCATGGGATTAAAAATCTCAGTTACTCAGTGGACACAGGGCTTGACTGTATTCAGCTGAGGGCAGGGTACCAAAAAAAACCCAATACTTATTCACACAAACCCATACAAAAAACTGGGAATATAAGCTGTAACCACCTGGCAAATTAAACACCTAGCATAATACAGTCTTACAAAAAAAAAATATGCACACTGATTCTGAGTACTACAAAGTACAAACGCATGAACCAACCCCCAATAATGTGTGATACACATGTTATTTTTATAATTATAAACTGTCATTCATCCAGGTGATACATCAAAGTGATGTGTAACTTTAATCTGACAGGAAAACAACACTGTGAAACAAGTAGCTCCACCTGTGATATTTCCTTTTGCTTTGTAGTACTACAATAAGAAGTTTTGGTTGCACAACAAATGTTGGACAGCAAAGTCATCCTTAGAGGACACTACCAACTGACGTATATTCATGCTGCAACTGAAAGTGTATAAGTCATTAACCTGTTATCCCACACAGAGAGACAGAAACATGCATATGTACACAAACCTTCAAAAAAGCAGCAATTAAAAAGGGGATGAAAACTAAGTATGCATCACATGAAACTTTTCTTCTAGGCATTTATTTAGCTGTCTGGCAACAAAACACTGTAAGGTGAGCAGTTGCATACAAAATACACATGCCTTTCATTTTTCAGTATCACAATAGCAAACTTTCAGTTGAAGAATGAATGCAGAACAACTAAATCATTTTTAAAGCTCATTACCAACTGATTTGTTCTGACAAGCTCCCTGATATATGCATGTGTTTACAAACCTCCCAAGAAGCAAAGAAACAATTTCAAGTAGAACAAACCCTTCAGACATACACCCCCCCACACACACACACACACCTACACCTTCATTCAGATGCCTTACTCACTCTGAAAAGCATCCCGTCTGTTATCTTCAGTGAAGTCCTCCTCTCAGCTAAAGTAAACCAATCACAGCTCTTTTTCAGTGCTCACTGATCTGACTCCATCTTTCCATCTTCAGTCCTCCTCCTCACAGCTAAAGTAAACCCATCAGAAGCAGCAGAAACTGTTTGTTTCAAATTAATGCAGCAGAAACCATCCGTTTCAGTTCCTTCTCGCAAACCTGAAAATATGTGCACTGCACGATGATGTCAGCACGCCCATGGCACAAATGTGACTGGACTTGAAGGGCATTCTTAAAGAAGAACGCCCTAAAAAAATTTTTTTTTTTTTTTTTTTTAATTAAAAGAAGATTAACTAGTCAGCCGATTCCAGGGGGGGGAGCAAGTGCGCCCCCTTGCACCTGCCTGCGGGCGCCCTTGATTACTGACCCTGCCTGGGACAAGTTCATGAAAGCTTACAGGGAAAGACCACCTTCTGGTCCCAAAAATCCTGTGCAGTATGACTGCATGAACAATATATTACTGCTCTCAATGGAACCAACTGATGGCACACTATGTATGCAAAACCTGTCTACCGAAACTGTGCAACAGTGCAATTATAGAGATGCACTCATGAAAACTTGTTAATACTTAGTACAGCAGTAGTCCTCCATCAAGCATGGCTACTTCACACTGTATAACTTGCCATCCTATCACACACACACACACACACACATGCGTGGGCACACAAGCACAAGCACACACACAGATGGGCGCATGCCTGCATGCACATGCACACATATCTACACACACACACACACACACACACACACACACACACACACACACACACATGGACACGTGTGCATGAACAAACACACACACACACACAGATGGGCGCATGCATGCGTCCACATTCACACATATATACACACACATGGGCGCATGTGTGCATGAGCAAACACACACACACACACACACACATACACACACACGCACACGCACACACACACACACACACACACTCACTCACTCTCAAACACCCACACACACACTCAAACACCCACACACACACACACACACACACACCCACAGTAAGAGCTACCCACGATGACTTAGCAAGAGAACTTCTTATATACTTTAACATGAGTGGGTGGGCTGTTGTTTACGTGAAACCACATAGCTTTTGACAAATTTCAGTAAAATCATTTAAAATGTCTTATCATTTTTGTTTGGAACCAGAACAAAATACATTTTTGTACTTCAAAAAGAAATGGTGTATTTGTTTTGAAAATCATTTTGCATACCACACAACCACACATTTATCCCCATGTCATTATGGCATAGCATCATAACAATAACCAAAATGCAATTTTGCATACTACCATCCCAAAAATCATTACATTAGGACGTTATTTCTTAGCACATAGAATCATCTAAAAATTACCTGACCGTTTTAGCAAAAATATCATAATCCACAGTACAATTTATATGGGCCAAAAATTATTCTAATTGTAATTCTATTGGTTTGGTGTATGTGGTATTATGAGAAACCTGTAGTCGTTTCTATGTCTGGAGAACTATAAGAATGATGTGAAAAGGGTGTATGAACATATTAGTGTTGTTAAAAAACATATCAATAATGCATTAGCCAAACGTAATGCTTTTAGAAAGGTTTAGCTTCTTTGTGCTTGACAGTGTTAAAGTTGATATTTTCTAAGGGGATTGTAACAATTTGTTAGATTGTAAGGAAGCTGGATGGCAAATCAGGTTAAATGCTGATAAAAAAAACTTGACTTCAATGAGTGTATTAATATTAAGTGCTTTTTGCAAGCTAAAAGACAACATAAAGTTTCTTTTAAAGTTAACAGTTTCTAATATGAGATTAAGTTATTTAAATTGTTTTTATAAATATATAAAATTTCGTTAATGATTTATGTATGTTTTTCTTTTTAAATTTAATAGGTAGGTGTATTTAGTGAGGGTTTGAGTTAGCTACTGTGATTGGCTGGTGTATCTACAAAATATGGTTGGAAGTGATGTGTTGTCTTCTGAAGAAGTTCTTGATTAATTAAAAGAACAAAAGCCCTCATAACATGCTCTGCTTCCTTATTTGTTTTGAGTTGTATTCTAATCTATTTGACGTCCTGCCATCACTTTTGTGTATTTTTTGTGGTTTAGAAGTTTTGTCTCAAGTACACTTCAAGGCACTTTTTGGAGTTTTTTAGTCACGGTAAAAACTATGTCAGCAAAAAGACCAAGAAGATAACAGTGACATTGTAAATACTAAATATTGCAGGTAGCCAATTTGCAATATATTTGTAACAGTGAGCAAAGGAAACGCATCTGTTTGCAAAAAAAAAAAAAAAAAAAATCTATCAGGCACTCATGTACAGAATCACATTCATAACAGTGATATCCCTTTGTGCTGGAGATGAGATTTTTGGATACTTGAGATAGACAAACTGAATTCATAACTATTCATTGTAATTGAGGGTGAGGTCAGTCCTTTGCAAGTTCCAGTAAATGTATTACATTTTTTACAGCAATAAATGAAACTAGTACACTATAACTGAGTCCACAAATTCAACATAACATTGTTGTGAGTATAACATACATATATTCCACTGGGTTTATTAAACTAGTGCACAGTCCCTTAGAGGAACTGTGCACATTAGAAATTCCCTGAGGCCTTTGCAGCAGTGCAATTCATAAACGTAAATTGTGCTGCTGTCCTGCCATATCTTCTTCTGGTTGTCTGGGTGTACATCACATTAGTAGCTGTTGTGTAAACTCACTCATACTGCACACCCTGTATGCTGTAATACACCGCAGTACAGTATATGATCTGCATGGCCATCCACAAATACACAAATACTGCAGGTTCCCAAGGTATGCTTCTGTGCTGATGCGTGTTTCCTGAAACAAAGGTCCTGTTTAAACACATTTTACAGTCTGAGATTGATTTCAGTGCTGTTCCATAGCCATGTACAGTGGCAATTCATGGAAATACAATCACCTTGCCAATGCCTGCAGAACATACCTGATCTGCATGTTATTAGACAACAGGGATTTTTTGGATAGGGGATTCTGATTGGCTCTTGTTTTGCAACATTACTAAGTTTAGAAGCAATGAAGTTAGAATGTGCAGCAGTGTTTGTTTGTGCCACACTTGGGCCAGAAGCAGCATGTTATTGTGTCTGTATAATAATTTAAGAGAATGTGTGAACCAGAAATAATGCCCGGAAGAGAGGTTATTACAGGGAAATAAATAGCCCAGATGTATTGAGAGGTCAAACACCACAGGCCATCACATCCCTTGAAAGCCCATAATAACCCCCTGCTGGAAGGACATTATTGTGCTTAGAAACTGGGCTATCTGTTAAATTTTGTATTTGTTTTAATGTTAGTATATGCACGTTTGCATACCTCTCAACTGTCCAGATTTTCACAGAATGTCCAGATTTTTGCTTAATATTTTTGGTGAGTTCTTCATAAAATTTGTGGTTTTCTGGCAAACCATTGAGAATTGAAGTATTTAAATAAAGACATGCATTTCAGTTTCAGGCTTTAAATCCTTCAGAAAATGCATTTTAATTGAAAACATATGATTCAATCAACTTTCTAAGTTTATAAGAGCAATATTTAAAGTGTCCCTATTTTGGGGCCTTTGTTCCCTCCATTATTTTTAGTTTGTCCAGATTTCTTGCACTTACAGGTTGAGAGGTATGCATGTTTGTCCTACTTTTGATGTAAAGTAACTCTTCCCCTTAATGTTTTCATAGTTGCTGTAGGATGTATAAAATTGTTGCTGGAGGGCTTATTATCCAAATATATACATTAGGTAACTCTGTAATAATGTCTACACGCTCAAAAAGATGCAGAAGCAGAAAGAGACAGAGTTTTTCACACCCGTGAAACTCAGATACACATGCACACATGCAGAGACACTGAAAGACAGACCCACACGTGCATATGTGTATTGGTACACACACACACACACACACACACACACACACACACACACACACACACACGCACACGCACACGCACGCACGTACGCACACACACACACACACATATGCATACACATAAGGTGTACTCAGTCAAGCATGCTCTGTTGGTATCTGCATGGTTCTCTGAGTTCTTCAATGTCTTCCTTTTCAGTCTCTCAAAAAACTGTCCTGGTTTATTACATTTTCCCATACTAATGTGACCTTGGGTCATAGATGAAAAGGGTGAGAAATGAAATAAATCACTTTGCTTACCCAGTTAAATGAATAAATGAAAAAATATATATAAACATGTTTGTACTAAATCAGTGTAATTTTATACATTCCACAAAACACTGTGACTTTGCAGTAGCTCATCATTTTTAACATGTTAAAAATGATGACATAGTTTTAAAGCAGGGTCTCAAAGATAACACATTCAGAATTTCGGTTTAAAATTTTAGAAACTGTTAAAGTTAAAAGCAGCCATTTGCTAGATTAAACATGACATCATAACTATGGCAAGTGCCATTAATTTTGTATTAGGATGTCAGAATACTTATATTAGGGCCTCATCTCATACCCAGTATCACTGTCACTGCACACATCTGTTCTGAAGGGAAATTGCACACTCACTGTGAAATTTAATTTATTTATTTATTGATTTGCATTTTGTTTACCGGGAAAGTCCACTGGGCCATAGACAACCCATTTTCAGTGGAGGTCTGGGGAAGCTCCACAGTACAAGAAATTAACAATTTGAAATACAAAATTGAATACAAAGTATAAGTATGTACAAAATATAGAATAAATGCCATGAGAAAAATGTAGAATAGTATAATCTGAAACAATCGGTGTAGGGTAAAGATCTACAAAGTGTGCTGTCTCTATTATCTGTAACTACACAAGTATTATCGCACACAAAAAAGAGAAAAGAAAAGGTCGATAAGAAATAATGTGGCATCAGACCTCTCAACCTGGAATCATCAAAAATCTGGACAAAGGCCCATGAAACCGGTACAACTGGCCAAAAATATGGACACTGATTAACATACAATTTGCATACATAATTATATAACTCCACCCACCCCAATGGAAATATGGGATAGCAACATTCAAAGCCCGAACTGAATAACAGTCTGGGACAAAATATTAAACACAAAATATAACCAGAATAATTTTTTTTATTAATAATAACATTTGAACTTGTATCAGATTTTGAACTTGTGTAAAACTGAAATGCAATTTTCTTTTATAAAAATAAAATTGACTGCTACACTAATATTAAATAACACCACAAAATGTAACAAAATTAGATGATGTTAACTAATTATCAGCATCCATCTGCCTGTTCAGCACTAAAGAACATTTTACACAATTATGTTCCCAGTCCATCAGTGCAATCCAGTCACCAAAAACTCCTGTCTGTCTACAAACCTAGCAAATCTGCTGGGCATTGTCTGTACTCATACAAGGTTGCTAAGGCCTGGAATTCCTTACCTGTATCCATCAGGTGTATACCCTTCCTCCCTCCCTTCATTCAAAACCACTCTGATAGACTTCTTAGCTGAAATCTGGCTCTGTTCTTGCACAAAACCAGGATAAACTATATCCCTAAATGTGAGCAAGTACCATTTCATTCCTTATACTTCCTTACTCTCCCTTCTTCTTTTATTTCTTTATTGCTATGCTATGAAGTACATTCCCCATGTGAAGCAGACCCCTGCCCTAATCCTATTCAAGCACAGTCTGGACCACTGAATGGAAAATCAGAAATTTACCCCTGGCCCAACACCTATGTCTTTGATGGACAGAAGCAGGCATTAAGTCATGCACTGAATAATATACACCCCTTAGAATAACATCAAAGGCAAAATAATCTGTGGGATATATTTAGGTTGCATGGGTAGGCGTATAAAGGCTCCAGTGATAGTCATCCTAATATACACCTAGGATGAGAAGTATGCATGAGGACTGTATATGTGTTTCCCAATAATTCTGTTTGCAAGGGGAGATGGTGTCCCTTAACTCTACTATGCCTTCTAAAGCTAGCCAAGAATGGTTAAGATATTCTACCCCTTACGAATGGAATTAACAGACAATACAGTTATTTGCTGAAATGAATGACTGACTAGTACTACAAGCACAGGGTACAAAAAATGCAATGAGCATGCACTCAGTGTTCTCAAAAACAGTTTAGGTGAGAGCAGGTAGTGTAGGATGTCTTTGATTCTAGTGCACATACCTCAACTGTCCATAATTGTGACTTAAATTTTAGCTCTGCTCCTCTTAATCCCTCCTAAAACTGTAGACTTTAACAGAAAAGTTGATAACTTACACTTAATGAATAATAACAGTAATTATGTTACAGACTTACAGTTCCATGAAAATGGAGATAAAAATGTTTTAAAACATAAATTATTGTATAAGGAAAGCATTTTTATTTTGAAATATAAAACTATGATTCCCAATGGTCTCAATAATGAGCTCAATTGGAAAAGTTTACTTTAAGTGTAATTTGTGAGAGTTTGATTAATTTATTGTTTAATTTATTGTTTAATTAATGGAAGTATGTTTTCAATTGATTGGTTTTTATATAAAAGCTTGTATTTGTAATTTGTATGTTTGATACTCCTGGAAGGTGGCAACACCGAAGTGCTAGAGAGAATAAATATTTGTTCTACTGAGTGGTTCTATTTTCACAGTCGGTGAAATTTATTAGTGGTCAGAGTTGTCTTGCAGTTTGGAGTTATAGGAGTTTGTGGCGTGGTTTTTTTTCTTTGGTATGGCGTCTGACCCTAATTTGGATTTGCCCCGAGTGTTCTGAGAGGATTCAGCCCTTCAATTGGGAGCAGTAGGAGGAGGGGGCCCTACTTTTCAATCGGCTCCCCAGAGGACCATTGATCAATTTTTAAGTGGTTCCTGGTCCATTTCTAGTTCATATGTGGACAACCGCCAAGGAGGCATGGGCGATAACCATATCTTCGATGCTTTTATAAAGTAAAGAACTAAGAAAGTGTCTGATCTGTTCACTTCAGTGGGACAGAAATTTTATAGTATGCCACCGGATACCAGAGAACTATGCCAGAGGTATGAGAAGTTATTGGAGAAGGAGACAAAGGTCCATTTGAATATCTTGGGACTGAAGAAATATATTGAGTTGGACATTACACCGAAGGGGTTAAGGTTTGTTAAAAATCCTAGTACACCCTTTGATGAAAATTGTTCTCTAGACAAGCAGTTTAAAGAACGATGGTTTAAGTCTGCACACAAGTGTGTTATAGAATGGCTGCATATTCTAATTGAAAGGGATCAGATTAAGCAACAAAGGTTGAAACAAGAATTAGTTACACTTTCACAAACTATTGGTAGTTCTATCAATTTGGACAATATGAAAGTTTTTCTAGAGAGAACTAATGAGAAACTTTTTGCTCTAGAAACTGAGCTGATTGAACACAAGAAGACAAAATCATCCGGGACATTAATGATTATGAGGCGGGTCTTGCCTTCACATATTCCTCCAATGGGAAAGGGGGTAACCGTTTAAAACGCCGACGAGTGAGGTTTCAAAGTACGCCCTCTTCTTCCGCAGTATCTTCTGGCGAGGAGAATCGATCTGATGTCAGCACTGAATTTCCAGAGCTTCCTCATCCTCAACAACCAGAGAGATTCACGCAGGTGTTTCGTAACTAGGGTGAACGGCAACAAAGCTTTCCGTGGCAAAAGCAAGGACAAAAACGTAGTAGGAACTATGGTTCGAATGCCGGTAACTTTAACAAAAGCTACCAGGGAGATTTTCAACAGGGACAAAGGTACAGACAGCAGTTTAACAAAAGATTCAAGAAGTAATGACTATTCTGAATCTAGTATTGTTCTGAATTTATCTAAATGTTCTTTAACTGCAGAACAATTATCAGTTTTGTCTTTGGGGCTTAAATTTGTGCCGACTGTGATACCACAGGATTATATGCTTAAACAGGAAGTGTTTAAATTTCTTAGAAAGGTTCATTTAAAGTATAATTTTTTCAAGAGGTCTAAAGACCTTTGTTTTACAACTAATTATTATCCTGCATGTGAGTCTGATGATAGCTTTTTTTCTTGTGAAGAATTTTTTAATGATGACGATAGTAACAGTTTTAATGATACGTATGCTAGAATTGATGTTTCTTATATTCCTACTTCTAATAAGTTTATACCACCATTTGTTAACCAGCGTATTATACAATTTGGTTCCATGATAGGTTTTGGATGTGAGAATATTTGTAGTAATACAACATTAAAAAAGTATGAGATATCTTATAATTTAACATTAAAGGAATGGTATGCCCTTAAGGAGTTAGGCAATAGAACCAATATTGTTATTAAACCTTCGGATAAGGGCAATAAAATTGTTGTTATGAGTGCTATACAATATTATCACATGTGCATGGAACATTTGAATAATGCTGAGGTTTATGAAAGATGTAATATTAATAAATTTAATCAGGCTATGGCCGAATATGGGAGACTATTAGATAGGAGTGTTAGATTGGGGTTCTTCACGGAAAAGGATGTTAAGGACAAATTATTTAACTGTAAAAGTGAAATAGCTATCTTTTTTTGTTTACCGAAGGTTCATAAAGATATGGTGAACCCTCTGGGCAGACCTACTATTTCTGCATGTGATTATTTTTTACATAATATTGGTTTGGTACTACATAATATTTTGTTACCCTATGTTTCTAGATCTCCAGTTTACATAAAGAACAGTGTTGATTTTTTGAATAAAATTTCTCCTCTAAAATGGAAGAAAGGAATGTATTGGCTTGTTGTGGATGTGAAGAGTTTATATACTTCCATCCAGCATAAGGATGGTTTGGAAGCAGTTAAGTTTTTCTTGGGGGATAGTCCTTCTACTTTCTTTATTTTGGATTTGATTGATTTTTGTTTAAAAAACAATTATTTTTACTTTAATGAGATGCTGTATAGACAGAAACAAGGTACGGCAATGGGGGCAGCTTTTGCCCCCATGTATGCGAACCTTTTTATGTCTTATTTTGAGAAAAGATTTTTATTTAATTTGGAGTTTATGAGAAGGTATGTACAATTTTACTTTCGTTATACTGACAATTTGATTTTTGTTTGTGAAGATGGTTTTGGACAGGTAGATAAATTTATGTTGGATTTACATAAAAATCCTTTTGGTCTTGCTTTTGATGGTTTACAGAAAGGTAATAGGGTGATAATTTTGGATCTTATTCTGGAAGGCATGGAGCAAGCGGATATTTTGTCCAATATTTATAGGAAGTTTTTGGATGGGAATCAGTACCTCCATGCTTCCAGTTGCCATCCTTCCCATGTGCTAAAAGCTTTACCCTATGGGGAATTTGCACATGTTTCTAGGTTATGTAATGTGTTTAGTAATCTAGAAAAGGAGTGGAAAATAACAAAGAACATGTTTCTACAGAGGGGTTATAGACCAAGTATTTTGGAACAAGCCTTATTAAAAATAAAGAAAGAAAAGGGTTTAGTTAGGAGTCATTCTTCAAATTGAAGTAGAGGAAATTTTCAGTCTAAAGATATATATGAAGTTAAGAAGGATGTAGGAAATGATATATATTTTGTTTCTATATATAATATAAAAAGTGAGGAAATTAAGACTTTAATAGAACATTACTGGAGATTTTTAATAGAAGATAGGGTTTTAGCAAATATTCTTGCAGCGAAACCCCTTTTTTCATATAAAAGGGGTAGGAACATAAAGGATATGGTGGTACATGGTAAATTTTTGATGCCCAAAACAGTTATACAAAAGGCTATGATGAGTTTTGGGACGGTTTGCTGTGGGAGATGCAGTGTTTGTAAAAATATTGTTAGATCATTTGATAGTATTAATGGGGTAAAGTTTGTACCAAGAGAGGTTTTCACATGCCAAAGTATGGGGGTGATTTATGCCCTTAGGTGTCCATGTGGACTATATTATATTGGGGAGACAAAAAGAGAATTTCGCATCAGATTTTTAGAACATGCTAGGGATGTGAGACATAAAAGGGAAAATAAGGTTATTGCAACACATTTTAATGCTTTCCATGATGGTGATGTGTCTTTTTTGCAGGGCACTGTTTTAGAGAGTGTAAAATGTTTTAAAACATAAATTATTGTATAAGGAAAGCATTTTTATTTTGAAATATAAAACTATGATTCCCAATGGTCTCAATAATGAGCTCAGTTGGAAAAGTTTACTTTGTGTAATTTGTGAGAGTTTGATTAATTTATTGTTTAATTTATTGTTTAATTAATGGAAGTATGTTTTCAATTGATTGTTTTTTATATAAAATCTTGTATTTGTAATTTGTATGTTTGATACTCCTGGAAGGTGGCAACACCGAAGCGCTAGAGAGAATAAATATTTGTTCTATTGAGTGGTTCTTTTTTCACAGTCGGTGAAATTTATTAGTGGTCAGAGTTGTCTTACAGTTCCACAATAACTACTTCAGATGGCGGAAGTCCATTGATACCGAGCTACTAGCATGAGAACACTCTATCACCTAAGACTTCATACATTACAAAATGGGCCACATCACTCTGAGGGGTTTACGAATCCAGCCAGCAAATAAGACAGGAAGCCAGCTACTGTAACATTATTCCCATGCATGCATGCACACATGATTAAAAAGGGATTTGTCACCTGGTAAATTGCAACTGAAAATTTAAATACACTGCCTGGCATGTTTTTTTACTCTTAAAGAATGGACTTGAAGCCCATGAAACATATCTAACACACATCATCTCACCTTGCCATCACACTTTCTCTGAATCCTTTGACACCGATCATATGATGCAGACCCAATGGTAGACAATACTTTATAATCTTCTACACAGGAAGGCATTTCACAGCACTTCCATGACGGTTGCCTCTAAATTATCAAGTCTTCTGTTGGAGACAATAAATGCAAGAAACCCAAAGATGCCTCCTTAGTCTATGTCACTAGAAGTTTATAAAAGCTCACTTTCTAATGCATATAAACAAGACAGCTAAAAAGCAAACAATGCTTCAAATATTGGTATCTACTGAGATAGTCCTGGATTGGCTCTTATTGGCTAGCCCATGTGCTTATTGGTTGGACTGTCATAACAAATGAATGTATCTGGTTGCTGAGAAACAGGAGCACAGGAAGTGGCTCGATTTTAAAGACGTATGTCTTAACATGAACAGTGAGAATTTAGGTGAAGTCACGAAGAGATATAGGATAACTCTAAGACTGCTCTGTTTTAGAGAAATCAAATCTCTCGTCTACAAGGTACAGCTATCAAAAAAATAGTAGATGGTTGAAAGTAACAATAGTGTGGGGAATACAGCCATGCAGGCAGGGGTCTTGCGGCTTGCCCACTACAAAAAAATGTTTCTTAGGTGTAATGGTGAGTTTGCCTCTTCACTGTTTTTTAACAGACTGCACTTACTTTTTTGTCTGTGTGTCAGGACTCACATTGAAGACTCAGAATTGTTTTTTAGCAAAGTAAATCACTTTCATCATTGCAAATGTGAGGAACAAAATCACATCTACATTAACTCTGAAAATTAATTTATGGTAAGAGATAGATAAATAAAAGGATACCACTTTGTTAAAAGGAGACCTGCTTGAAAGGCCCATTATCAGCTTCTGAGTCAGCCAAGAGTGTCTAGAAGAACCGTTACCCGAATTGCCTTCAATACAGGTGTGCACACAAAGCAGTTAGAATAAGGGGTACAACACAGGGATTTTTATGATTTAAGGAAGGAACAGCTGGAGACTGATGACATGTGCATTTTAACCATTCAGTGCAATATTTAGGGAAATGCATACATTTTAACTAAGTAGGGGGTAAGGCTAAGCAACAATTTTTAAGTTTGCCTGAACAGGAATTTCTGGCTGAATGCCTGCAACTCTTCTTTAGGGTTGTTTTAGAACCTAGCATGCTGCACACTCATGTACAAAGTGCAAACTGCAGGACACAGACCTGTATACCATGATAAACAGTACTGGGGTTGGAGCTATTTCATGGATGCAGTTAACCCAAGTATTAAAATGAAAAGTTTGTTACCAGTAGTTTTCTTGCTTTTTAATCCACCCAGCCCCACCCCTGACAAACACACACACACACACACACACACACACACACACACACACACACACACACACACTGATTGATAAAAGTTCATACGGAGGACTTCACAATTTAACTAGCTATTTTAGCATTATGGTTTACTTTGTTTCTTGAGATTTGGGATCCTTGAAAAATATGGGTCAGAATAATTTTAGAGTAGAGAGACCAGTGCACCACAGCCCAGGTCATTAAGAAGATACTCCTGTGACATCCTCATACCCCTCTTCAGTTCCTGGTCTTAACTTAAGATAAACATCTAAAACAGAAGGCAGGAAACCAGCAAAAATCAAAGCAGCCTGTTGAACAAGAAATACATAAATGAATTTCCGCTTGCATTAATCTTCTGGGCAAGCCGTTTGCTGAGGTCCTTGTGATTAAGGTCACCCAGGACCAAGCACTTCCACAGTGTAGTCCTCTGCAGCTATAAACAACTTTCTTTTTAGCTATCCTCCAGTCTCAAATGGGCAATTATAAATAAAACAAAATCAGAATTTGAAGGGGCCACTTGGGAATTCTTGGCACCTCATTATTTTGCCCTCAAAACTGGGAAATGTCAAGGAATATGGTACAGTTGAGAGGTATGTGTGGCATATATTTTCTAGGGGGGCTTGGTGCAGGTACAGTTCCAGCATGAGGATAAGTGGTTAAGAAGGGAAGTTTTGAAAGCGGTAGGATTTTGAGGAGTTCTAATGGACAGAGAGAGAATATTCCAGTTCTTGGCTATTAAGCATGAATAAAGAAGCTGCCCAGGTGGGAGGTTAGGTTTGTGAACCTGCAAGAACTTCTGATTTCCTGATCTAAGGGGCCTGTTTGGGTGGTAGAAGCTGAATGTTGAGCTCAGGGCAGGACAGTCTAGGAGTCTAAAGAGTATTTTGTGAGAAGTGGATAGTTGCAAGTAGAAGAGAGACTTTGGTAGTTCTAACCATTTCGGAGACTTAAGAGCAGTGCAGTGATGGGTGGAGTATTAGAATTGGTTGGGAATTTTGTGATTTTTATTGTGGCATGCCTCAAGTTTGGATTCAGCAGACATTTGGATATTGGTAAGTAGAGAGGGCATCGTAGATGAGTGAGGGTATTAGATAAGTTGTGGCTAGGGTAATTTTTGTGGAAATCACTTTCTGGGCAAAATCTCACAATTGTAATTTGTAGTCTTTCAGGCTGCATGAAGAAAACAGGATCTCTGAATCCTAAGAAACTATGGTAATTTATTAAAAATCCCACAGACAATAATGACAATAAACTGTACACTCAGCTTTCAGTTCAAAGTCAAATCCAAAGGAGGAAAGTTATGCCTCCATTCCAGGTTGGTGATCCCAAGGCTGTTATGTGCTTGCTTTGAAGTCAGTAGATGAAAGGTTAGTCAGGGCATTGAACATGATGGATGTTTTTCTTGGTTTTAATGTGAAAAAAGGACAGTTTTCTTAATTTTAGGGCATAGACACTGGACAGCTGGACACATATCAGTGTTCAGAACTGATATTTCAAAAGTATGTGAACTGAGCAGTCCTAGTATGATACTAGATGATCTTTTGGCTTTTTGTGATAAACGCAAGAAAATTTTTAATTATTATTTTAGGCAATGAATGCTGATTGGCTTCTACCAGTGTCCTTTAATGTGAACATTGGAAACGGGGGACTGGGTGGGTAAATAAGGTGTTATCTTGTTTGTGGGCATTCCGCACTTGAATAATTTCCAATGAGGATATTTTCTTTCTGTGAACTACTTCATATGCCATTCTGTTGCTGGTCATTATGTAGCCTATTTTGAATTTATACTTTTTTTTTACCCAAGGAACCAGTAAGCTTACCTTAAATATTGGACTACAACTCTGAGCTTCTTATAAATGGATGCATCCCAGCAGTATGTCTGGATATGCAGCTCTGTAGTAACCATTCTTTGATGTGTCTGTTTAACAGTGTAGTACTGAGAATAACACTTTCATTACCAGTGTGATAAACACATACATTGTTTTTATTCTTTATGCATACTAAAATCTTTGTAGTGCATGGAGTGCACCAATTACGCCCTGATATTCTGAAAAAGACAAATCAGTTAATCACTACAGTGGTGTGAGACCCGACCTTAACAAACGTTAAACACCCCTCTGCTTAAATTGTTAAGATCGGGTCTTGGGCTAGGCAGTAAAATCTGCCAGTACAAATGACAGCAACAGAATAAAAGATTTGTTTCTGCCTGCTGTCCTTTGGTGACATGTCCCTGACTTTCTGTTTTAAACCTGGAAAGTTACTAGAATAGCAGGATGTGTATTTGCCTGATTTTCTGAGGGATATATGTGGATAGTGTGACACGTAAATGTATGCCATTATTTAGCACCTTCAATCCTCAGTAATTTGTCTGAAAACCACTGACTTTATGAGGAACACACCCAATGTATGATGCAAAAATTTGGACATTTTGCAATATTTTGGGCAGTTGAGCGGCAAGGAAGGTGAGTGTCAACAAAGGACTCTGTTACTAAGCAAGTGCTTTCAAAAATGTAGTGTGTTTTATGGCTTCAGAAACACTTGGCTTTTTTATGTTTTTACTGTAACTTGTAGTACATGGATCATATAAAGATTTATGCACTACAGAGAATTGTGAGCACTTCACTGTTTGCTAACCTAATATTATGTGTTCTCAACATGGATGCCAAGATTCACCTCTTGAGCTTTGTTCTTCAGGTGAATTTCTTGGGATCCATGTCTCAAACACACAATAAAGTGGTTAGCATTGGTGAACTGCTTGTAATCCTCTGTATCTATGCATCTCCCTAGCTAGCTATCCATCTATCTCTTTATCTAATTTGTGTTGCATGACTAATCCCTTAATTTCTGTCATTTATTAAGTATATGATGGTATAACTGGATGATGCTGAGTTGTTATAGAATGGATTTAGGGAATATTTGTTCTTGTGGCTTTTTATTTGGGTGGAAATATGCAGTTACCCATTTGCCTGGTAAGGATTGTTTTCTGTCTGTCTAGTTTCATATTGTTGGGTGGGTAATTATTCGGGTAATAATGAAAACAGAGTGGGAAATACTGCACTACCCAGATGAATTCTGAAGTCGCCACTGGAAGCTCAGGTAAATATGGCACTCTCTGGAGTGAATTATTATCTTCAGAGAGTTTAGATGATGAACTGTAACTCATAGCTTAAATGAATGAATGAACAAATGAAGATTTTTTTTTCTGCCTAAATTTAATACTGAAGTAGTAAAATATCTGTTGTACCCACTCTCTTCACAAAAGACATCTGTCCAGTTCAGCCAAACCACTGGTCTTCAATATAAGAAGCACACATCGAGGAGGATTACTGATAAAGTTGCCATGTGTATTTAAAACGGGTCTATATTACATAATCAAAGAGACACTTCTTTGAATATGTAATCATCGACCCCTAAACACCGAAATGCGAAAACAGCAAACGGCCAAAACCGCAACATTTTTCCTAGGGAAAAAATTTGCGGGGCCATAGAAACAAGACAAACACTTCAAATATAATTTAAGTGGGGGGCTGTGCCCCCCACACCCCCCTAACTAAATATACCAACTCCGAGATCGCTCTACGTTGAGGTAAAGGGTAAACTTCGGGAACGGCCAACTTACTTTTTTCCCTAGGAAAAAATTTGCTGTTTTGGCCATTCGCGGTTTTTGCATTTCGGTGTTTAGGAGTCGATGATTACATATTTGAAGAAGTGTCTCTTCGATTATGTAATGTAGACCCTTTAAAACACTTAGTTTTATAAGAAATATACTTTTGCTGTGTAGCTAATATCCCAGCTACCACTCTCTCTCTTACTTCAATCCTGTCATAACATTTAGCCTTTGTTCGGGATCCCTACCCCTGAAAAATCATCATGTTTGTGATCCAGCAATTTTAATGTATTGTTTGATTATTTTTATCTATCTTATAGGATGCACCCTGATCTGTAACTTTTGTAAGTCACATACTCTGAGGTTTCAAATGTACACAAAGTCCAAATATTGTGAAAGGTAATAAATATTTAGGAACTGGTGCAATTCTAAATGACTAGCTAATGCAAAAATGGATTTAAGTACACTTTATCTTGAATGTTGTCTTCTGTCCACATAACAAGCCAAGTACTATAGTTATAGACACAAATTCCACACAGGGCATAATGACACCCCAAATGGTAGACATCCAGGGCAACTGTAGAAGTTGATTTTAAAACTGTAGTTGACAGGAAGGGGAAACTTTTTTAATTACTTCCATGAGCATGACCTTCATTTAGGCCCAGCTGCTTTCACTGTGGTGTTTGTTTAATGCACATCAACATCTCTGAGCGATGCTAGGAAAACATTCTGTGCTGACAACTACATTTTTAGATCTCAGTGGCTGTTACTGATGATATTCTTCCCTTTTTATGCACTTACATCATAAGGTAAAAATAATTTGCTGAAATGCATTTATTTATTTAGATTGTGTTAACTTGGTTTTCCCATCTAGTGCTTGAGATCACATTCGGGGAGGTGTCTGAATAAAAACAGCTCTCAACAGCAAACAACATGACACGCATACAAAGAAGAAATAACAGCATATTATTAGTGTTCATGGTTGCAACGATGCAAATAGCAGAAATTAAGTCTTAGAATAGCAATAAATATATACCAATAAATGCAACTATGATATAAGTAGCCTGCTTTTGCAGCGGTAATGCCTTATGTCTTAATCTACATGTTCGCTATGAATTCTTAAAATATTAGTGTCACGCATGTGTGCGTCTGTAGGTTTGAAAGGTGTCTGGATATGTAATCTGCAAGCACAGAGATTGCTGTATAGTAATGAACAGTCAGTTGTGCTTACTGACTGTAGAAGATAAAAATACCACTAAAATACTGAAGCATAAGTATATATGCAATCAATGTGCAGGATACTGCAGTGCTCCTCAGTCTTACATTGATTCCAGAAACAGTATATGTCTATGTTGCTATTCAGATACGTGCCTAAGGTAGTGTACTAATATCAGAATGGTTAAAATTAGTTTCAAATAACAGTTACATTGCTGAAACTGCAGTCAAACAGTGTGTTTTTGTGGGGATGAAGAGAACCCAGACTGAATGTACTGAATTGCACCTGCCCGACTGCCATTTTAATTGAATTCTAGGTTGCTGCAAAGAGGAGTGTGGGAAAATAGGAACCCATTCAGGGGAATTAGCATTTTAGTACAACTGGTCTAACATTCCAGCTCTCCCAGTTGGCTAATAATTCCCTTTCAGACACACATCCCTATATGTCACTGTGTTTTGATTAGGATGGGTTACAGGAGTTGGCAGAAACAAAAAGTCACTTTGGATTTGAACATTACACAGTGTGAGATGGAGGATTGGGCATATAGCAATCATTTTTAAACACTGGAGGATGCATATTTTTCACTGTGTGCGCACATGTCTGCGTGCATCCATGCATGTTTGTCTGCATGTGAATGCCTATATAATACCAATTTGTTTTTTTCTGCATGAGGTTTATTTATCTCTTTCATTTGGCATCTCTTCTCTCTCAGTCTTGAAGTTGATTTAATCCTATGCCGTATGGAATGGCCATTTTCTAATCAGACTAGTTTAGGTACAGTCTATTTTTTATTGTAGCATTATATTGTGTCTGTGTGCATACCCGTGTGCACATTCATTTTATTTTGAATTTACTGATAATGTAGGTCAAAGCTTAGTGTGCTTTGATCTACATATGGTGCATTTGCAAAATGTTGATTGATTTTGTTACTTTATTTAAATGAAGCCAAGTCAAATGCTTGTGTGTGTAAAAGTATACTTAGCAATGCATCACAATGAGTATGCATGTGTATATTGACAAGTATACTTAGCAGTGCATCACAAAGATTATGCATGTGTGTTTGTAAGTGCACATAGCAATGCAGCACAATGAGCATGTGTGTGTAAGTATACATAATGCATCACAATGAGCATGCGTGTATAGGTATATATAGCAATGCAGCACAATGAGCATGTGTGTGTATGTAAGTATACATAGCAATGCAGCACAATGAGCATGAGCAAGTATACATACCAATGCATCACGATGCATATGCAAGTGTATATAAGTATACATAGCAATGAGCATGCATGTGTAAGTATACATAGTAATGCAGTGCAATGAGCGTGCATATGTGTGTGTAAGTATACATAGCAATGCAGCACAATGAGCATACATGTGAGTGTGTAAGTATACATAGCAATGCATCACAATGAGTGTGCATGTATCTATATAAGTATACATAATGCATCAGAATGAGTCTGTTTGTATGTGTGTATAAGTGTACATACCAATGAATCACAATGAATATGCATGTGTATGTAAGTATACATAGCAGTGCATCACAATGAGCATGCATGGTCTGCAAGGCCATGGAACGTATCATCGTGGAACTCATAAACAAAGACATTGGTAATCTCCAAACTCTGGACCCTACCCAGTTTGAATTTGTAAAAGGCAGATCATGTCTCCTAAACCTGATTGACTTCTTTGAAGCAGTCACCAAAGCCATAGATGAGGGTAAAATGGTTCACACAGCTTATCTAGATCTCACCAAGGCTTTCGACACCATCCCCCACTCTGGAATTATAGATAAGCTCACTAAACTAGGTATAAATCCCTATGTCACAAGATGGGTTGCCAACTGGCTCACGGACAGAACCCACACTGTGAAAGTAGCGGATTCCAAATCCGACATCTGACCAGTGACAAGTGGAGTACCACAGGGTTCAGTCCTGGGTCCTCTCCTGTTTGGTATCTACTTCTCTGAGGTGCAGACCAACACAGGAGGTCTTTGGCTAACAAAGTTTGCAGATGACTGCAAACTAGGGGCCATAATCAAAACTCCTAACGATGTGGACAAACTACAAAAGGGCCTCATTGAGACAGGCCTGAAGCTCAATGCCAAAAAATGTATTGTCATCCCCTTTGGTAAAAACTCTGTACCCATGAACTACCACATAGCTGGTAGTCTACTTAATGCCGAAAATGTGAAGAGACCTTGGGACACAGGTGGACAGTAGTCTCTCCTTTGATAATCACATCGCCACAGTGGTCAGGAAATCCTTCTACGTGGCTCATCTCATCACAAAAGGATTCTCATCCAGAAAAAAAGAGGTCATTGTTCCCCTCTACTCATCACTCATTAGACCCATTATAGAGTACAATGTCCCTTTTGGTATGTACCTCACAAGACATCTACAACAACTGGAAAGACCACAGAAATATCTCACAAAGAGGATTACTAGCCTCAAACAGATGCCCTATGCAGACCGTCTCAAAAAACTACAGCTTTACTCCATCGCATATCACCTACTCAGGGGTGATCTCTGCCTAACAGACAAAGCTATGTCAAACCCAGAGCTGATGGACATGCTCCACTTAAAGAAATCCCAGTCCCTCCGAGCTACACACTCTAGGGACCTAAACCTTGTTACCACAATAAACAGAACATGCTGGAGGGATAGATTCCTGTCCCAGAGACTTCCCATACTCTGGAACAGACTACCTATCTATGACAAACAGAGCTCCTCATTAGCACTCTTCAAGAAAAATCTTGATGATTGGATGGGAAATGGGAAATTCACCCCGGGGATCACTTCTGTGGCTCTGCTCGACAAGGGCACAGGAAAATAATTTTCTTGGGTGGCGAAAGCCAGGGTACATTTTTTGGCTGGGCTTGTATGGGCCAGAGACTTCCCATACTCTGGAACAGACTACCTATCTGTGTCAAACAGAGCTCCTCATTAGCACTCTTCAAGAAAAATCTTGATGATTGGATGGGAAATGGGAAATTCACCCCGGGGATCACTTCTGTGGCTCTGCTCGACAGGAGCACAGGAAAATAATTCTCTTGGGTGGCAAAAGCCACGGTACATTTTTTGGCTAGGCTTGTATGGGCCCTAGGGCCGATAGCCTAGTACCTACCTATGAAACTATGTGTAAGTACACATAGCAATGCATCACAATGAGCATGAGTGTGTGTGTGTAAGTATACATAATGCAGCACAATGAGTATGCATGTCTGTGTTTGTAAAAGTATACATTGCAGTGTATCACAATGTGTATACATAACAATGTATCACAATGAGATTGCATGTGTGTGTATAAGTATACATAGCAATGCAGCACAATGAATATGCTAATCACTAATGTGTGTATATAAGTATAAATAGCACTGTAGCACAATGAGTATGCAACAATTTGTTGACTACACAAGTGAGGTAAAAACCCTTAGCAGGAAAGAAAGTACAGAAAACAAGAGCCAAAGTTGATTAATGGATTAGTTTTGCAGATATCAGTATACCAAAACCAAATCTGGAGACTGCAGTCACTTAAATGGAGGTGGTCATTCCAGGTGGTGGAGGCTGTTGATGCGAGTTTAACAGACCAGTAAAGTTGTATGAACATAATATTACAGATGGAAGATCAAGGAAAGAGCCCTTTTTGCAACAGCTCTGTTGACACCTGGAAATCTTAACCCTATATCAGGAAGGGATTGAACACTTTCAGAAGCATATGCAGGTATCTTGGGACCTCTGCCTTCTGTGTCATTCAGCTGACAGAAGGATTATCGGTAGAATGTTGGATGATCACATTATCTGAAGTTTATAGTTTTTATTTACTAATCATGCTGAGATTTATACTGATGTATTTTAACTGCAAAGCATTCAGAGGTCTATGCAATATATACATTTGCTTTAGGGACTACATAACGACTTATTTGTGCAAAATATATAGAATATGTGACCAAGCAGTTTCACATAGAAGTGGGAAAGATACATTACATGGAGGAGAGAGCAGTAGGATAATTCACTTCAGAATAACTGAAAATCAGAAAATCCAAGTTTCATTTAAAAGCAAACCAGCAGATATGTAAGCACTCACACATACATCTCTCCCTAGGCTGTTGCAGGATGTGACCTGGTTTATCTACATGCTTAGTTTTTTTTTCTTTTCTTTTCTTTATTTATTTATTTATTTTTTTGCTAATCCATGGTGGTAAACTTCCCAAAAGAGGTTGGTCCTATGGCTGAATAGATCACTTAAGCAACTTCTGCCAATCCCTGTATTCATGCAGCTTTACCTTGGTGTTTAACCCATGTGAACTGGGGTCACCAACAGGACCATCTACTACTAGTAACAATGAAGTGTACAGAAAGAGCAAGTTTATGAGCAGCAACTGTTGCACATGGAGGCTTATTTAATTATGTGTTTATGGTCCCTGCCCTCTTCCATGAGGAGGGTGCGCAGGATATGAAATGCAAACTTTTGTGTGTCTCACCAAGTGCCCAAGGATACAGATGCCGCCAAGACCACCTGCATGCTTATCCTGGTTTCCACTCACAGTCATGTGATTAGATTACTTAATGGTTTTAGTCAGCACTCTCCAAATGTATTTGCTTGTATGCCCTTAGGAGAATTCCTGAGATTATGAAGAGTGTGGCGGTGCTGCGGTAGCATTGTCGCCTCACAGTTAGACGTTGCCCGTTCGATTCTCAGTTAGAGTGTCTTCTGTATGGCGACATGCATGAATTGGCCTTCCTTCGTTGAAGGTTGTGTGTTAGGCCCGGCAAGCCAGCACGTAAAAATCTACTGCCAATCATTAGCGGACCAGAGTTCCGCTGTGGCGACCCCTAACCGGGAAAAGCCGAAAGACACAACAACATGAAGAGTGTGTATGCATTAATAGGGCAGATTTTTTGAAAGCAGTTACTATTGAAATACACTTGGTCATTAAAATGGGATTTGATTCTGACAAAGAGATGTAAGCATTTTGTACGTCATCTAGAATGTTCTATTGAGATCAGTGCTCTACATTGGTTAACCTAAATACATTTTGTTAAAGTGGTCTGTACTGAAGTGTTGAAACTGCTGTATTGGCCTCCCCCCACCACCCCACAGACCTTTATACTGCTATACTTGAATCTAATTTACCATTTTAGCATATTCTGAGGGGAAGCAACTACATTCCATTGAAATATTCAATTGCCCCTCCCCTCAGCTCTGTTAGCCTCCACTATTATAGTTATGACTCTACTTTCAAAATCATTTGTCTACTTCTTGACCCAGGGGAATATAACTCTCAACAGGTGCCTCCCTTTACAGTAAGCTCAACTGCATTTTTGTATAATTTCTTAACAGAACCTGATTGTTATTGCATTCAGGATCAACAATTCCTTATTATTGCCTTTGCCTCTTAAACATGTCACTTCCATCTTTGTCAAAAGCAGAAATCCTGAGCTTCCTCCTAAAGATTACCAATGTCAAGTGTATTGCCATAACAGCCCTCTATATTCCTCCTTCTAGTGTCCCAGACTATAGCATATTGGAAGAAATTCTCTCCTGAGTAACCTGTAATCAATTTCATTACTAGACACAATAAATCCATAGGTTTACCATCCATTCTAGACTAGATCCTAACCAATAACCCCAATTAAAATAAAATGACTTTACAATGTGAAGACTGAAGTTATTGATAAAAGGAAAAAACATATTTTTGTTCCCATTTTAGGTAATAATTATGTATATACTAATAGTGACAATGACAATGGTATGAACTTTGAACAAACCATGGTGTTAAAATATGGCACTGGAAGTTTTAGGGTTAAACAAATTATCAGTAACAACTGGAAATGTGTGGAATATGATGACATGGTTAGTAAAATACTTGGTTCAAAACCGCAGTTTGTGTCCAGTAGTCCAAGAGATAAAGCCAGGCAGAAATGGCAGAAAAACAAAATGACACCAACTTTCTAAACTATAGATAACTATGCAACCAAGCAAAGAAAGTGATAAAGATAAGAAACTCTATTTCTCCCAACAGTTAACCTCCCACAAAAACAACCCCCAAAAAATTCTGGCATACTATATCTCAGCTCCTTACCCCAGGAACCAAGGAAAATACATCCCCTGCCACTGATAAAACCCCCTCCCAAATAGCAGAAGCTTTCAATACACACTTCATAGAGAGCATAAGCAATCTGCTCAATCCGTCCACCCAGCCCTCAACCTCTCTCTCCTCATAGCCCCAGCTCTCCCCACTCTCCTCACAACCCTAGCCCTCCCCAAACTAACACACAACACTCTCCTTCATCTTCCCATGACCCACAAGTCCTATCAGAAACTCATCAACATATTCCCCGCCTAACTCTTCAACCTGTCCCCACTCAAGTTATACATAGGTTACTTCTCAAACTAAAACCTTGCTCTCCATCTGCCGACAACCTCCCACCAGAGTACTTAAAAATAGCCGCCGATGCCATATCTTATCCTATTAGTATACTCATTAACCAATCCATCTCTGAATCCTACATCCCCTCTCTCTGGTAAAAATCCATAATAACCCCCCTGCACAAAGGATATCTCAAATTATCGCCCCCTTGCTATTCTCTTTCCCCTATCCAAAGTATTAGAAAAATGCATACATAAACAACTGCTTAATCAGACCCTACAAAATAATCTCCTCACCCCCACCCAACATGGTTTCAGACCCTCCCATAGTATAACCACTGCATTACCCTACTTTACAATCAACAAATCCAGAGATGCCGGACTACTAACATCTATTATATTTCTCGATCTAGCCAAGGCCTTCGATACCATTTCCCACCTAGAACTCCTGCAACAACTCTTTACTCTTGGTCTTTTCCCTTCTGCCCTTCTATGGTTCAACAATTACTTAACAGGCAGGCAACAATGTGTAAAATGGCAGGGAACCCTCTCTAACTTTCTACCTAACAACACTGGAGTCCCTCAAGCGTCCATTTTTGGGCCAGTACTCTTTAACTCTTTGTTAACAGTCTACACTGTGCCTCACACCAAAGCTCCTTGATACAATATGCCAATGATTCTACCATCATCCCCACCTCCAATGACATAAAACACATCCAGCAACTAACACAAACCTCCATCACTTCCATAGAGACCTGGTTAAACAACACCCAGACCCTGCTGAACCCAAGTAAAGCAAACCTCCTACTTTTCACACCCAAACAACCCAACTAGAAGTGGTCTCCCAAGCAAAACTATTAGGAGTAACCATAGACAATAAACTTTCTTTTGATCTACATATTCAAAATGCAATCAAGAAAACGCATTGTAAACTCGGAGTGCTATACCGCCGCAAAAAGTTAATGAGCTTAGCCACAACAACCACCTTGGCCACTACCTACCTGCTCCCTTCTCTCCTCTATGCTGCCCCCATTCTGACAAACATCCAGACTACCCTAAAAAAAGAAACTAATTGGAATCCTGCTATAATAAGATCACCAAATTTGCAATAAATGCACCCCACAACACTCACCACAGCATAGTTCTCCAAACCTTTAACTGGCTCCAACTACCACACCTCTTACACTACCAACAACTTAATATGGCACACACAGGAATATATCAACCCCACACTTGTCCATCACTTAACTCTCTCCTACAAACCTACTTACCCACCAGGACCCACCAGGACCCACCAATCTGAAGACAAACAACTAGTAACCCTACATAGGCCAAAGAAAAAAGCTGAACAATGTCTATATTCCTATACAGTAGCTAAGCTCTGGAATGACTTACCATCACACATTAGGGGAACATCTAACCACAAACATTTTAAACTCACACTAAAAAAAACTTCTAGAAACAAACATCTGCACCTGCTTCAAATAAACCCAGAAACTCTGTTTCCACTCCACCTCCCCTCCACCCCTCCTTCCACTTCCTAAATCCTTATTTTCTTTTCTCCCCCATCCTCTATACTCCCCTCCTCCCCTCTTTAAGCTGCCCTTTTCTTTTCCCTGACTAACACCAAATCCCACTCATTACACATTCCAACTTGACCTTTGCATTCTTCTATTTTTACTCTATAAAGGTCTATCTACAGATTACCTAAACAAACTAGACTAACTCTATTTAGAACCATACCTCTAGCCTTCCAACTTTTCAAATTAGATATACTAACCAACTTTGCTTTCTATAAGCTGCCCGTGATTTCAGACATTGAAACTCAACTGCTTTTATGCCATTCAAGCTATCTTGTAACACTGAAAACTATTTACCTGTATGTAACTGAATTGACCATGCTACCTACACCTGTCAAATATTTTACTTTGTAATTCTCAAATGAAAATGTTAATAAAATGTTTTACTTTCTATTTTTAAGTCAAAAATATTTACTCTGTACTTCTCTAATGTAAATGTAAATTAAATGACCAAAGTACCAACACTTTCTCGAATGTTTTATATGTTGTTAACTGTACTAGTTTGTGGAGATTTTCTCCTTGGGCCTCCACTAAAAATGCGTTCCTGACCCAGTCGTACTTTTCCGGTCACCAAATGCCAAATAAATAATAAGAATTCTATTGGTAATAGAAATAAGTGTAGTTTTGGTCTCCACAAATGCAGGGCATGCTCTCAGTGTAAATTTATCCATGAAGGACAAGCTTTGAAATTAAAATCATGTCATGAAGTTTTTAAATTAAATATTCCATGTGTTTGTAGTGTTTTTGGGGTGATATACCTGGCTTATTGCTATTTTTTCCACTATTTGTAAGTAGGGAAAAGCAGAATGTGCCTTAAATGTGGCACAATTATGGCATCACTATATGTAATGGAAATAACACATTATTCAAACAAATTTTTTTTCTTTGAGCTTGAAAAAGTTCTTATTCATTTTAGGAGAGGTCCCTGGGAAAATAAATTGGAATATAGAGAATTATGGTAGCAACTTCGCCTAAATGCAAGTGTTCAGCCAGGACTGAATGATGCTATATATATTAGTAGCATTTTGAAATTACACTGCAAAATTATAGTTTTTAATAATTTAGTAGGCTATTTTTATGTTTGTATTTATTTGTGACATTTTAAAAGCAATCTTGGGCTTGTTTATATGAAGTTATATATTTTCATTGGACCTGGTATGTCATGTGACTTTTTGAATTCTGTATATAAATGTTTTTTAATGATTTACTACTAGCTCTGATTATGTCCATTATCCAATGAATGAAAGCGCTTAACTAGTACAACTAAATGTTTTACTTGAATGACAGTTTCATTGGTCTGGTCCTTCCAGGCTTTTGGGCTACTAAAACTCACTTTTATTTTGGTTATTAATTTTGTTTAGTGAGCTCTGTCCCCAAACGTTTCTTTGGTTCAACTATAAAGAGTTGTTTGAGCTTGTCTTGTATATGCTCTGTTCCTTGTAAGTACTTGGCAAAGTGCAGAGAGCGGGATTGTGCAATGGGTTGACCACTGAGGTGATCCCCTCACTTCCACAAGAAGCATTCCTGCCAAACATCGCAGCCCCTCCATGTGAAGCATAAGCAGTGGTTTCTCTGGCCTCCCCTAGGGAGACCACAATGACTCCATGTGCCCTCGAGTACACACAACTCTCCTGACCAACCAGAGAGGTGATTGAGTCATGCCCCTTCATTCTTCCCCCCTCTCTGGTTATCTCCTCCAGCACCAGAGCTGTTAATAAAGCTCTCATCACCTATTCAAAGTGAGGGCTCCATCTGTGTGTGTGCCATGGAGCCAGGCTGCAGGGAAAACTAAGGGAATGTTTAGAAAAAAGGCTGCCAGAGCATGTTAGAAATATAATCAATCCATATACTTGTTTGGCCAATTATTTTTTAAATGTTCACTCTAGTCCATCAGCGGAACTGAAGGCTACCATTTTAGAATAAGTGAATACACATTTTAGATTTGGGTGAAGATTGAAATGGAGGTTATAATCTAAGGAAAGTCTATGTATTTGTAAATTGAAATCAGTTGTTCCATTTGAATTAAATGTGGAATGCTGCTGGAAGGCATTGCTTGACTTTAAGGCTTAATTTTCTTGCCATTAGCTTCATTATAAATTTTACTAATCTGTTTCAAGATTGGTGTAAAACTATTTGCTTATCTTTTTATTTTGTCATTATGTATGTGTTTGTGTGTTTATCCTCCTTGTATAGCTTGTTGTGTAGGTGCCAGCAGAATGAAAATTTATATGACTGTTAGTTGTAGACATTTATTTTATATTAGTCAGTAGTATTTGGGGTGTGATAAAAAAGCATAGCTGACCTGAAGTGTAGATATTATATTACCATTTTCACCACAATATCATTTATTTGTCTCCATCCTGTGCATGTCTCTCAACATTTGCCACTAATCCCCCCACATAATCAACCCCTGTAACTCACTCATTCTCACTATAAGAAAAAAAGAAGCTTCACACACTCCATCCACAAAATACACATAAACATCCCCTAAAGCATTGTTATCCCCTGAAGCAAAACCCTAGAATAAATCTAAAGGAAGATGTCACTTGTTCATCTCTAACACAAATAAGAAGGGTTGGGGTTTTGTTCAGATGCTTTGATACATAGAAACACATCAGGATGGATAGCAGCATCTTTAAATACAAATGAACTAACAGACGAGGCTTACATACATGTTCGCATCTCAACAGCTAACTACAAAATGGCAGTCAGACTTGCACATGCTCAATATTTCTACTCTAGTGCAAGCCCTTGGATAGTGTCTTAAAGGTATATACACACTCATTGATCTACATCCTCCCTCTTAAAAAAGATTGCCCTTTATACAAAACAATAGCAGAGATAGGCATGCATTATAATGTACATCAGAAACGAAATACTATGTTCATGTCCTAGTTGCTTCATATCTATTGCAAGGTTTAGATATTCACCCATATCTCATAACATAACAGTTGGAACCAAAATTAGCAATAGGGACAGTCTGCGGTGCACAACTCATTTCAGGAACTTCTGGATCCATCATAGGAGCAGGAATGTCCTCTGGAGCTTCCTCTGGAATTGGAACAGTGGATGACTCACTCTGAGAGTCTTTCTCACAGGCTATCTGCTGTAGTATAGTCTCATACTGATAGTAAATGCCTCCGATTTTGCCAAAAGATTCCTCCTTCTGTTTTCACAATGTACACTCGCAGCTCTGGACAAATATTCTTCGCAACACCAATCCGATCATAACCTTTGGACATTTGCATCCTTACCACATCTCCTTTTTGTAATGGATTGAGCAGTCTGCTGATCTTAGCATAGTAGGACTTATGGGATAGGCGTTTCTTCAACAGATTGTTTTTCACTGATCTGTTTTTCTAGACACTTGTAACCAGCAATTGACTACTGAGTGATGACGTGGTTCTGGTTTGTCTCGACAGAAGTCTGTGAGCAGGTGAACCAAGATGTTTATCATGATGAACGTTTCTGAGATTCATGAGATTCAGGAAAACATCATTATTATCTCATTTTGACTTCTCTAGTAACTGTTTTGCACTTTGTACTGCTTGGTCTGGCAAACCATTTTATTGTGGGTACTCAGGACTACTTGTGACATGAGTAAGTCCCATTCTTTAGCAAATCTTTTGAACTGTTGGCTTATAAACTGCGTGCCATTGTCTGAAATAACTTTGTGTGCACTACCATGTACAGCAGAATGACGCTTCATTTAGTTATGACTGTACTAGAAGGTAGGTTAGGAAGTAAGTCAATCTCAAACCAGTTAGAGTAAGAGTCTACCAACACCAAATAATGTTGACCATTCCACTCAAAAATGTCAGTAGCTACTGTTGACCAAGGTAGTTCTGGAATCTGGTTAAGCCGAAGTGCTTCTTTCTGTTGATGTGGCTTTGTACTGTTACATACTGAACAAGAAGAAAGTGCTCTCTCAATATCTTGTGACAAAGTTCTCTCTCAGTATATCATGTGACATAGAAGGCCAAGATACTATCTTTCTCTCCCTTCTTTTGTAGATTCAGTTCTGGGGTGACCACAATGCAAGATAATAATGTACTCAGGGTGCAAGGGCTTTGGCACAATTTCTCTGAGACCTTTCATTATATATTATATATTATATATATATTTAGATTTAGATTTTTTATATATATATATATATATATATATATATATATATATATTATAAAGATTATATCAAATCTTAAAGTATTTTTGTAAGAAAACTTATGTTTTGGATGGTTCTGTTTTAAATAGGATGCTCAGATGTGGTAATTGTAATTATCGTGTGCATGTTATAGTGGGTTTAAAATTAGGATATCAGCCAGGAATTATGGATTTGATTTGAGAAGACACTTCGATTGTAGGGCTAAATATGTAGTGTATTTAGTGCTATGCAGTTTGTGATCTGCCTTCTATATAGGAAGGACTACTAGGTGTTTCTATTTTAGGATTTATGAGCATTTGAGGGCAGTAAATAAAAAGGATGGCACTAATGCTTTGGTCAAACATGTTCTTTCTTGTCATTCACATAATATTTATAGTAAGTTTTCTTTACAGTGATAGATCAGGTTGAAAATTATGAGTACAGGTGGGATGCTGAGGAGGATCGTGACTGAAAGGAATACTGTTGGCAGGTCAGATTGAATGCATGTGTTTTTCTGGGCATTAATGGTAGAAAGAATTTCAAAATTGTACTGAAAAGGAAATGGTTAAGGCACTGACTTAATTAATCATGTGATTTTAATTATTTCATTTAAATGTGGGTTGATGTGGTAGTGTAACTTGGTCTAATGAAGTTCATTTTGAATGAAAGTTCTAACCAGTTAAATTTGTTTTTATAATAAAGTATTTTTCGTGTTTATTCTTGAGATGTTTTTTCTTTATTAGTTTTATATTTTACAGTTTATCTTGTGTCTTTGGATACTTGTTCACTTATGTTGTAGGTAGTCACTGCAAAAATTTTTTTTATATTTTATGGTTTATCTTGTGTCTTTGGATACTTGTTCACTTATGTTGTAGGTAGTCACTGCAAAATTTTTTTTATTATTGATATTATTCATATACTGTTTACCTGGCTTCCATTTTGTATAAGTACATCTTTCCAATTTTAAATCTTTTCCTTCAACACCATTCTTAACTTGATGCAAAGACTTCTCAACAATTTGCTTATCATACCCCCTCTTCAAAAACATACTAGTAGTTTTATGTAACTCTATTTCTAACTCACCCTTATCATTAAACAATCTAGAAATTCACTATAAGGAAGTGCCTTAATAGTATGTGGGGGAAGATGGCTACTACCGTCCAAGAAATGGCTGACATTTTCACATTTTCTATTAACTCTTGCTTTTAGTTTACCATTAGATAAACCTTCTATATGAATATCCCCAAAAAAGTAAAGTAGTGGTCCTACTGATTGGTGGGGAGCTACAGTGTTACACCAGAGTTATGTAAAGCCCTACTTGATTTGGACATTGACCACTGCTAATTTGTAAAGGGTGGCAAGAACTTTTAAGTGTGTCTGCTTAAATGTATATTTATGGCTAGGTCTCTTATGGTCCCTGTAATCGCTAGCCTAGTATCATTCCTACATTACTATGAACTGAAATGAGGAACCACGGTCCGTGAGGTACCAGGTCTAACCACTGTACCACTTTGTTACCCTCCTTCAAAGTTATAATATTTTTATATTCATAAGTATAAATAAACATGTTGTCCCTGAAGAGACATAACATGCAAACTTTAGATATCGCTTGCAAATCACATTGATCTTCTTTTTTTAATTTTTTTTTGTTTAATATTTCTTGTTTTTATAGCAGACATTAAATTTCATCATTTTTACATACATTTTGTAAATTAAAAGAGAAATAGTTATATGTGATGCATGCCAACATACCAGTAATGAATGTAACCTCATCATAGTAAGTCATTTGAAATTTAAACTAGAGGGGAAATATACTTTACTGGAAGAATATAACCTTATGCTAAAAACTGTCAGTCTACCTAGACTTGATTGTATTAGTAGTAATGAGTTTTTACTTGACTACCTGATCACTGACAGACTTGGGTGAATGGCTTATACTGTAATTCTGCCTTCATTGTCATCATTACTGGTCTATAACAATCCAGTGGTCTGTAAAAGTAACCCAGCAGCACTTTCACTTATTTTTTAGTAAATCAGAAAAACAGGTGTCTCAAAAGAATCTCCTGGATGAACCTAACACTGTTGACTGGTCTGAAGCTGCGACTTGTACTGATTCTGAATCTGTTTTGAAGTCCCCACTTTGCAGCTTGACTAATATTCTAGGTAATTACTTTTTTCTTATTCCATAAACAAATAAGCACTATTTACTGAGGAAAAAAATGCCAATACAAAACAAAAAAGGGTATTCTGAAAAGAAACGCACTCATTATAGCTTACCATCAGTGGGGTAAAGGGATAAAGCCCTGGCTGTAACCCAGGGAACCTGCGCTCAATTAGTTTCTGAGATGCCTTAAAGTGCAATCAGTAAGGATTAGTGTGTGTTTATCCTGGGGGGGGGGGGGGTGCAAGCTCAGGATGCATTCATACAGCTGATTTCCCTGTTGGAAATGAAATATCCATGTGGTGTTACCTATTGGAGGTTTGGGGAATTTCTGCTGACATGGAAGAAGGCAGTGGTGCAGTACTGATGTCCATTGCATGTCCCCACCTACAGAATGTTACTGGGCAGTGGAGGGGATTTGAATTATGAATAAAATACTCTTTCTCAGTATGATGCTGCTCTGGGTGCCACTTTCTTCTTCTGATGATGACAAGCACCAAACATGGTTGAGAGTTAGTCCAGGGGTGTCTTGTTGGGTTCCATATGCCTGGTGGAAGAGGAGAGGCATTTAAAGTAGCTGAAGGTCAGTTATGGGGAGCCAAAAGTAAGCAAAAAAAAAAAGTATATTACAGCAAAAAATAAACATGAAAAAAAACCACTGGATCTCTAGATGTGTGTGTCTGATGTATACATTCACAAGGGTTTTAAAATCCTCTTTCATCTCAACTGTCAAATTATCTTAGAGAATACACTATGCATACATCTTCACATTGATTGGAGAACAAATAAATATAAGCGCTCTCAAAGGATAAGTACTTTCTAAAAGGACCAGCCACAATAAAAGTTTTAAATATATTTAATAATAAGTAATAAAAGAACATGAAAATCCTGAATATATATTTACAGCAAACCACAGAGTTCAAATCACCGTGGTGGTACGGAGGTAACGTTGTTACCTTACAGCAAGAGGTTCTCCCATTCGATTCTCAGCATGGCTTGGGAGTGCCTTCTGTGTAGAGTCTGCATGTCCACCCTGCAGTTGGGTAGCATTCGAAAGACATGCGTGCGTAAATGGGCATGCCTTCATTGAAGGTTGGGCGTCAAGCTGGCACCTCGGCATTTTGTATAAATCTACTGGCAATCATTAGCGGACCTGAGTTCCGCTGTGGCAACCCCCTTACCGGGAAAAAGCTGAAAGACAAACAACAACATTGATGGACAGACTCAGACAAATAAAGAAAAGCAATATCTAAACTAAGCTTCACTATATTTTCTTGACTGAATTTAGGAGAATTACTAATGGTTCTTCTTGTAGTCAGGCCCAAGACAGAATATTCAATACTAAGAGATTTATCTTTGTATTATCTAAAATATCCAACATGGCTGGCAGCATGACCTCATCTGGTTGCCTGACTCTGGGTTCTCACACAATTCCTCTTTGAAGCGTGAGACAGGATGTTAGCATAGATGTGATAAAATCCATATCTAAAGATTTGCTAATGTTTATGGCAGTGCCTGGGAATTCCCGTCTTTTTACTGAGCTAACGAACAAAGGCTTTTTCCAGACATGCCATCTCCGGTCCTATTTACAGCTGTGAGATGAGCACTTCCACAGCTCAACAGGTGGTCCAGTTAACAGTATTTTTCTTAAAGTAAGAAGTAAGCTAGCTGTTTAATCCCTTCTCTTTCAGTGTCCTTTGCTAACATATATATACATACAGTTTCATGTGTATATTCCTTCTCTGTCCAGCAGGACCCACAGCTGATTCATTTTTTAACACTAGCAACTTTACACACATTCTGATTTTCAAATGCCATAGAGTTATAATACATTTGTAACATATGCATCTTTACTAATCAGTTTAATATTCAAATGCCATACAGTTCTAATACATTTGTAACATAAGCATTTGTGCAAATTGGTTTGATATTCAAATGCCATACAGTTCTAGTACATTTGTAACACAAGCATGTTGTATAACTCAGTTTGATATTCAAAGGACATATCATTCTTTACAGAACTCCAGCTGACTATGCTGACACTAGCCCATATCATCACAATATTAAATTTATTTTTTCTGTAGCTGGACAGAATAGGTTATATGGGCATGGTAGGACAAACATATACTGTACAAGTTACATGTTATATGATGAAGTTTTGGATTGCTCCCTGAAGCATAGCTAGGGTGGGGCAAAGGGGGCAGACCACAGGGTGCAAAGTTTATAGCACTACAATCATCAGATCCATTTTATTTTAGTTGTTGCTCCTAGTCTATCTTTTATAGGACAACAGAATGTGAGGGTCTTAGGACCTACCACTCTTCCTTACAGAACTGATGAGTGCCAGATTGGAGAAGGTACCATTTTAAAGAGTGGAAGAGCATAGACAGGATGTGAGAGGTAGGACTTTAGGAGATGGAGACCCTTCTTATAGAAGAGAGAAGTGCCAGATCAGAGAAGGGGTCTTTTTTATTTTCTCCAGATACTTCAGGACAGTACAATAATGGGAAAGGTTGGGTTGACCTGCTGTAAATATAACTATCTTGTTACATGAGGGAGTAACTGCTTTAAAGAGCTTTGCTTAAGTTGTTTATAGCTGTAGCACCATCAGGCAATTTGGGAGCTTTCTGATGGCCTTCTTTTGTGGCAATGAATAGTATACAGTCTAGTCAGTTGTGGGCTTGGAATGTATTTTATATTGTTATGGATATGAATTTTAACTGACAGGTTGTTCTTTACAGCAACTTCTAAATATTTCCATTGAAATACAACTCTGATAGATGTAAACCGTCTTAATGTGAATTGTATGGACATTAGGATGTGCTTTTGATATTGATTTCCATAAGTAATTATGGTAGTCTTCTCTCCATTGAGGGTTAGGCTCCTGTGATTGAGGCTGCTTTGTAGAGGGCTGATAGGGGATTAAGGTTGTGTCTCCAGTGGTTGGTAGCTGCTGCTACTCTGGAGAGGCATTAAGTCAGCACTGTACTGAATTTAAAGTGACGCCTTTAGTATGCTTGTGCACACTGGTGAATATTGAGAAGCAGACAGGTCCATGTATTCAGGTATTTTGATGTTAGCTGTGTGAATTAGATGGCTAGTGAATTTAGCCAGTGGACTATATTATTTGCTGGAGGCAGGACTTAAGCTCGCCTAATTTTGACATAGAGATTGTGATCTGTTAAGAAGTAGCTAGTGTTTCACAATATTCAAGGCTTTTCAGAAGTCAAAGAAAGCAGCAGCTGTAGCTTTCCACTACTGCATTTTGTGCCTACATGTTGAATTTTCAGTTGTCAAAGTTGATCATGTTGCTGATTCAAGAGACTTTTATGACTGATTCAAAGAAGCTCTGGCTGGAGGATTGCTGTTCTAATAGTTGACTTGCCTAGTAGTTTTGTTTCATGAGTTTCTGATATATTTGGGCTTGTTGAAGCTGTTGCTTTCTACAATACTGTAGAAGGCTTTCTGTTAGTTGTTGCATGCACTCGACATATGTCCCGTGCAGATATGCACTTTGAGTGTTGCCTCAGTATTTGTTATTTTGTGCTCTATTCATGCTAGATTTCTGTGTTTTATAAGCTGTTGCATGGAAGATATCATCCATAACCTAAAGGTGCCTTAAGCTCTAACTTGACATAATAGAGCATAATTGTTCAAAGATCCAGTAGCAGGGCATCGAAAGATGATAAAGCTATCTCAACAGTTGAAACTTGATGTAAAAAGTCCAATTTTGTAGTTAAATATTTCCTATTGCATGCAGGTATATGCCTTGCAAATTTTGCAGGAGTATTGTCTTTGATGGAGGTGGTGGAGCTGCAGTAGCATTGTCGCCTCATAGTTAGACCTTGCACGTTCGATTCTCAGAGCGTCTTCTGTGTGTCAACATGCGTGAATGGGCGTTCCTTCATTGAAAGTTGTGCGTTAGACCCGGCAAGCCAGCACGTAAAAATCTACTGCCAGTCATTAGCGGACCGGAGTTCCGCTGTGGTGACCCCTAACCGGGAAAAGCCGAAAGACAGTTATTGTCCTTGATGGAGGTGCTGGGGCTTCATTCTTACAAATGACATATATAAGTTCATGGCCACTAAGGGTAATTATGTAGAATTCCTGTAACTGAAAAGCTGGGTGCCTGTTTTGTATCTAATTTGGGAATTTTTTTTCTTGATTTTAGGTTGATTTGAGTTTATTAATGCTTGCACTATAATCATATAATCTCCAGCTCCCTTTTGCTTCCTACTGCAACTCTATTCATTGTATCCTTTTTTTGTAAACTCCTGGTACTTTTGTGAGTACCAGTTTATTAAAAGGGCAATCATTAACGGCGTATTTGAGCTTTTGCATTTTATACTGTTTTTTTACCTCTGTTTCCATCTTAATTAACACCTTTCTAGTTCCTCTTTTATCACAACCTGCTGTAAATAACCAAATTAAGATAAACAAGAAATGCATTGTAAAACTGGCACTGCTGCTGTTTATAAAGCATACCTAAATGCACATCTTTAAGTGCCTTTATTATGTACTAGCAGTGGGCCTGATTATCCATTCTAATGGAGTGAGACTAGAAAGGGTTCCCATGTCTCAAACCCAGCTGGAATGTTTGGTTTCAAGTCATAGATCTAAGCTTGAAAATCTCTCATTTTTTGCAGATGCTTCTGCTGATGATATAAATGACTGATGAGTCTTTTCTTGCAAAGATGAGGTGTTTCTTTCTTACTATAGTGAGTATATTGTCAGCTGGTTCCAGATCTACATCACCTGATGATAATAGCAGCATAGTTATGAGTGTGTGTATCAGCTTTGTATTATCTTGTACATTGTGAATGTTTTTCTTGGTTGGTTGGTTAGTTAGTGAGAAAAGGCTGTAATTTGACTATGATTTTCAGTCTTAATTGTGAATAAAGATGATCTGTTAGTCACAGTAGTATATATATAAATCGCAAAAGACACAAAAGACAATCACAAGGCCTTCTTTAGCTATGTTAGAAACCTGGGTGGAAACTCCCAGATATGCTCAGAGTTAGTCCAAAATGACACAAAATACACTGAACCCACTGACATTGCCAACATTCTGGCAGACAGGTTCAGTGCAAATTTCTCCTCCCCCCCAAAAGGAGAAATAACTATCCCAGCAGAGTGTAGCCTCCCTAACATCTCAGATGCCCAGGTGAGAGCCGCCCTTTCTAAAGCTAAAAACACAGCATCAATGGGACCGGATGGTGTCCCGGGCTATGTGCTACATGAACTTCAAGAGGAACTAAACCCACACATAAGGCTGCTGTTTAATCTTAGCCTTACTACAGGATACATACCCAAAGAGTGGCGTATGGCAACAGTGGTCCCACTTCACAAAGGCGGTGCTTCTACGGACCCTGGAAATTACCGCCCCATAAGCTTGACGAGCCTGGTCTGCAAAGCTATGGAGAGGATCATTATGGAACTCATAAACAAAGACATTGGGGACCTACAGACATTGGATCCTACCCAATTTGGCTTTGTCAAGTGCAGATCCTGCCTTTTGAACTTGATCGACTTTTTTGAAACAGTCACTAAGGCCATTGATGAGGGTAAGGCAGTTCACACAGCCTACCTTGACCTTGCAAAAGCCTTTGACACAATACCCCACTCGGGCATCATAGACAAACTCACCAGCTTAAATGTAAACCCATATGTCACAAGATGGGTTGCAAACTGGCTCAAGGACAGAACCCACAGGGTCAGAGTTGCTGGAGCTATGTCAGACTCTAAGCCAGTCACAAGCGGTGTCCCACAGGGCTCAGTCCTGGGACCCCTCTTGTTCGGCATTTATTTTTCCGAGGTACAGGCAAACATAGGAGGATTGTGGCTGACAAAGTTTGCAGATGACTGCAAACTGGGCCATAATTGATACTCCAGCGGACACAAACATCCTTCAGAGAGGCCTCATAGAAACGGATAATTGGTGCCAGAGCCATGGCCTTAAGCTGAACGCCAAAAATGTATAGTCATACCCTTTGGGAAAAACAAGGTACCGACAAATTACCACATAGGTGGTAATCCATTGGCACGGAAGAGGTAATCAGGGACCTAGGGACCCAGGTTGACAGTAACCTCTCATTTGACACTCACATTGCCAAAGTGGTTAGGAAGACCTTCTATATTGCCCACCTTATCATGAAGGGTTTCACATCTAGATCAAGAGAGGTCATTGTGCCCTGTACTCTTCTCTTATCAGGCCAATGATTGAGTACAATGCCCCATTTGGGATGTATCTCACCCGACACCTGCAGCAGTTGGAAAGACCCCAAAAGTTCCTCACCAAGAGGATAAAGGGTCTTAAACATATGTCATATGCTGCCCGACTGAAAAAACTCCAGCTCTATTCAGTTGCATACCGCCTACTCAGAGGTGATCTGTGCCTGACGTACAAGGCCATGTCCAATCCGGAATTAATGGACATGCTCCACCTCAGAAAATCCAAATCCATCAGAGCCACGAGAACAAGAGACTTAAACCTCAACACAGAAATAAATAGGACGTGCTGGAGGGACAGATTCATAACCCAGAGGCTCCCTACACTCTGGAACAGAATCCCTGTCCATGTTAGGCAGAGCCCCTCACTGACTCTATTCAAGAGAAATCTCGACGAGTGGATGGGAGATCGTAGGTTTACCCCAGGGGTCATCTTTGTGTCACTACTAGACAGAGGCACAGTAAACTAAACCCTAAAAGGGTGTAGTATTCTCATCCTAAGGGGTGGTGAAAGCCACACACACTCTGGCTAGGCTTATAAATGCCCTAGGGCAGATAGCCTAGTACGAACCTATGAACCTCTGAACCTATATATATATATATATATATATATATATATATATGTGTGTGTATTAGGTAAGAGCCGTTATTTAATTTTGTTTAAGCTGTATTTGTATGTAGTGGCAGAGAATAATACTGATATACCTAAGCTAGAAATAGGTTGACTGAATGAATGAAGTCTTGGATGAAGAAATGTTTGCCTTATGCTGCTGTTGTGGAAGAGTCTTTAAAAGTGTGGCCTGTATTGGATTAATAAATTTAGAGTAAAGATCAGAAAGGTAATGGGGGTGGATGGAGTGTCTAAGAATAGGTGTGGGAAGAGAGTGAGATGGACCACACCTCTGCCTCTGTGAAGCTGTGATTGAGCAGACCTGGACAGCTCGGTACCGTTTCAAGTTATAGAAAATAGTGATCTTTAAGAACAATTGTTTAGTGAAGAGCACACATTAAATACTAAATGAAAGATAATATTCTGGATAGATGTAGACATCACACAAGGGTGAGTTTTTAAAGACTATGTTAACATTCAGGAAAACTAATTGCAAGAAAATAGCACAGCACAGGGAAGACACTTTAACAGTTATTATATCAGCCCACATTTATAAGACATCTGATAAAATATAAAGACCTTGCATTGTGTTCTGTAAGGGGGGGAGGGGTACAATGATTAGCACCTAACAACAGCCAGGCAGGACCTTCCAAAGCTTGTTGAAAGCAGGGATGGGGAGGATTCAAAGACTGTGCTCTACAAATGTCAACACAAGCAATATTGTGGACTGAGTTTAGAGAACAGTGTATGTAGCAGTCTGAACAGTACTTATGCAGGGATACCATACTCTGTTGAAAATGGGGGAAGTGTGGGGGGGTGGGAGCTCAAGGGCTGTTCTGTACAAACGTTAGCACGAATAATATAGTAAACTAAGATCAGACAATGGTGTACCTAGCAGCCTGAAGAGTAGTAAATTAGGAGCTGCCAAACTCTTGAGGACAGGATGGGGGGGGGGGGTGGGCTGAAGGAGCATACCCTGCAAATGTTAGCACAAGTATTGTGGACTGAGTTTAGGGAACAGTGTACGTAGGAGACCTGACAGGGAAAAGGGATCATTTGGTCCGTTTTTTACACCTCATAATAAACGGTGAAACTATCTTGCTGGCCTTTTTGTGTTTGTTTCAAGGTTGGTTGGCCGAGCATGTCGTACGAGCGAGGACTGGTGTTTGCTTGAATTGGTTTACTTCGCTGTTGGCGTTTCTGTTTCACTGTCGGTGGGAGAAGGCTCCTTCCTTGAGGTTCTTTTGCGGATTTTACCATCGTTAGTACGGATTCAAGACTGTACTCAACCATTGGGGCTGTTTGCAGGTCAAAATCTATTGAGACATTCTCGTATTGTGCATTTTAATTTTCGGTGCATTGGGTTACATTCAAGACATACTGTTTCTTTGGCTTATGAGTCCAGTACAACCGCTTACCAGGTACTGTGATTTTTTACAGTGACTACTGCAATTTTGTCAACTTAAACGGTGAATTGGTAACCGCAACGGTATGTTGCCTATTTTTTAGACTTGTTTTGGAACTAGGCTATATGTATTACAACCGTGAACTCTGTTCCTTATTATTTTGGAATGGTTGTTGTGGTTTGACATCGAGGGCCTTGGTCGCATTTGGTGTACATGCTTATACGAGGAAAAGGTTTATAGGGCATCGTTTTCCAAACTGAACATACCCTGCGGAAGGTCGTGGATTTACTGAACATAGTTCGTCAGTTTTGGACATTTCTCTCATATACATGGAACTCTTAAGTACATTTTCTTTTCTATGCTGATTTGGGGACATTTTCCTTTTTTAAAAAAATTTTTTGGACACTAAGCGATAACAACCTATTGTTGTTATAAGGATAATTTACACATGTTGAATATATTTTTTACTTTTGACAAGCATGTTTTGGCTATTTTGACCTTTGGGTCAGTTATACATTGGTCGCTAGTCAGTTTTCAAGCAATTTAGGATTCATTCTTGGATTTAGGATTTTCTCTGTGTTGGGACTTGTCCCAGGTGTCATGATTTCCCATGAAACTGTAATTTGCTTGAAATGCTTTTTGACTAAGGCACTGATATTATAAGCCATTATTAGATTTGTCATTTAATCTTGACTCTAATATCTAGGTGATATATGACATCCAAACATTTCCTAGATATTAAGGGTTGATATACAAATAACTAACTTATTATTTTCTATATATGAATCGCATTTGGATCAATACCCTTTGATCAAGACTATTGTTATAGTCTGTTATATGTTTTAAGGAAGACCTTTCTCATTTTTGAATTTTCAGCTACAGTACACTTTTTCTGGTATAGAGAGAATTTTTGACATGCGGATAATTGTGACGGTATAGCAACAGAATTGGCATTTTTTACTTATTGTTCTTTGCACAAGCTTTTGCTATTAAGAACATGATGATTGCAAGCACTATTGTGCTTTGGTTATGACCATCTAGGACACAATTTTTGTATGTATTCAGTGAGTTCATAACACCGTGGATTTTTTCACGGGTTGTCCAAAGGTATCTGCCCTTAGGTTGAACCATATACAAAAATAATTTTCTTCCCCCCTGTTGGGGCTTTCTGACATAGGGCTACACAAGTCATACATTCATTCTATACCATTTGAATGCTAGTTCCTACATGTGGTTTATTCACATTGGGTTATGCAATATAGGTTTGTGCATCATGGACACCCAATAGCTCCACCTACATATGTGGTCTGATTTTCCAGCAACTTTCTTTATACAAGGGTATTTGACATTTTTGGGTGTAGATTCATGTTTTTTTCAGGAATTCTAGGTGACCTATTGGCTCTGGATTTATGACTCATTTTTCTTCATCAGTAACATCATTTATGCTTGTTGCACGGAATACTTATATTTCTGTGTAGATCTGTTCATGACAGTGTATTATTTGGGCCCAATGTAATGTAGTTGTACATATGTGAATGTTAACAATATAATATTTGTGCTTATTACATATGGTTTTTGAATACATATCCTGAATATCGGATACCAGGAACAATCATTTTTTGATGAATCTTTATACTGTATACTGGGGGATTTTGGTTTGAGATTGGTCCTGATAGTATTTCAACATTTGTTGACCTTTGGGTTTAACAATTCTGGGCTTTTCTGGTCGCGCCCTTATTACATTTGTCTTTTTATACTATCCTCTTAAAAAATTTTTTTAGTTTACTCCTTGGACAACCCCTCTTTATAACATGGATTTGGACAAAATCCTGGATGGGTTGTGTACTGATAGGGAGGATCTGGCTATTTTTGGTCTCAATCATATCCCAAGCAGCAACCCTAACCAATCGGCCATTAATACAATTGATGATTGTGAGGTCTCTTTTAGGAATTTGGAAAAGGGCCTGAAGGGATTGAGAGCCAATATTTGGCATCTTAGGCTATTTAAGGCCTACCTTTGTAAAAACATGGCACCTAGAAGATTACGTATCAAACTGCATCCGCTTGTAGGCAGATCTGAACAGAGGCTTACAGAGGAATAGGATGCAGCACTTCGAGAAGGCTCTATGGTTTTTGTTAAAATTCTAGCCTCATATTACGAAAGAACAATAGATTTGTGTCTATCAGAAGTTAAGGATCTTGCTAATGAATGCAAGAAATATGAATCCAGCCCCAAGTATTTCGAATCTTTGGATAGGTTGTCCAAGGAGTTGACTTCATATGATACAACCATCAAGGATAGAAAAATAAAGAAATTCAATAGAGACATTAATGATTATGACAAGGGACATCCCTTTCAAGCACAGAGAACTGTGAGATTTCAAGATAATGTCCCTAATGTAAATAAGGGGCAGGACCAGAAAAAGACCCAGATCTATATTAAAAAACAGAGACCAGTTTCATACCAGTACCTCTGGGGAGGAGTCATCTTACACTGACAGTGAATCTGGCAATATTGCCAACTCTCCACTTAAAAAGAAAACCAATACCAAATACCCTTTAGGTATGGGAGGAAATCCAGAGGGGGGAGGAAACATAGAAACAAACACATCCACAGATTCCATGACGGGATTAATACAAGCACTACTGAAGTAACTACTCAAGTTTTTAAAAATGTTTTGAATTTATCAGACCATGTACTTACAGCAGATCAAGAACAAGTTTTGAATAAAGGATTAAACTTCGTTACAAGTTTCTTTTCTGATGAATATCAAACCTCGCTTGATGTCATTGATTTTTGCCGTAGACTTAATCTCAAATTGTTTTTCTCTGAACAGGATAGTTCTAATACTCAAAGATCTACTGACTTTATATTCCATAAATCTACTTTTCAACCCCCTATGAATAAAAATGTATCCATTTTTCAACAAGCGGTGTTAAAAGATTTACATTTTCCCCTTTTTGAAGCTTCTATTAGTAGTGATAATGTTACTGCTTTAGAAAGGGTGGCTTTATCAGAACTTAGAGCCAATCAGAATATAGCCATTCTTCAAGCTGACAAGGGTGGTGCAGTGGTCATTCTTAATATGGACTATTATGTTAATGAGGGTTTACGACAACTATCGGATGGACATTGTTACATGAAAATGGGGATAGATCCCACTAGTCAATTTAAGCAAGAGATTGATATATTTTTACAATCTGCATTGGAGGAAGGTATCATCACATCCAAAACTGTTCAACATTTACAAGTCAAAGATCCAGACAGACAAATCTTATATCTACTCCCTAAAATACACAAATCCATTACACACCCACCAGGAAGGCCAATTGTTTCTGGCCATGGCTCCCTTACCGAACCACTATCTGCATTTTTAACCCAATTTCTCAAACCTTTATTGCCATTTGTTAGAGCAAGAATCCAGGATACAACACAATTCTTGAAAATCATTGAGGATAGTCAGCTTGAGCCCAATTGGCTGATGTGTACATTGGATGTAAAATCTCTTTATACCAGCATACCACATTGGGCCGGGCTTCAAGCTTTGGAATATTGGCTCGCTAAAGCAGAACTTTATCCTCCAGGCTTCAATACTCTGCTTATTTGCCTAACAGAACATGTCCTGACTAAAAATGTGTTCTATTTCCAAGGGGATTGCTATTGGCAACTGCAAGGTACGGCCATGGGGCTTCTTTTGCCCCTATTTACGCAGATCTTTTTATGGCCTACCTGGAAGAATGCATCATTTACAATCCCCTACATAACATATTTCTTGTAGAAATGGACATATGGAGGAGATACCTAGATGATTGCTGGATGGTGTGGCGTGCGGATGCAGATTATCTTCAAGAATTTTTGGAATATCTCAATAATAACATCTGGGGTATTGAATTTTCTGTCACATTCCATAGGGATACAATAGATTTTTTGGATGTCACTGTATATCGTAACACTGACCACACACTTAACACCAAAATTCACCGGAAATATCCTCAGTTCAATACTTTACTACATGCTAAGAGCATGCATCCACGTCACACCATCCGCAACATCCCCAAATCTCAATATTTGAGAATTCGGAGAATCAATTCTTCTCATGAGGATTATACAGCTGCCAAAGCTGATTTAAAATCCAGATTTTTGGATAGGGGATATCATATCTCTGATATTGAATCTGCCAGAATTTGGTCAGACAGGCAGGAAAGGAACACATTGTTGGAATATAGGGACAAAAGCAAACATCTCAATAGCCAAAACATCAGACTTATTACTACTTTAGGCAAAAATTACCAAACAGTGAGGCAAGCTGTGAACAACAATTGGAACATTTTACTAGCCAATGACTTTCTGAGGGGTATCCTGGATAACCAGTGCTCATTTTCATTTAGAAGAGGTAAAACGTTGGGTACTTTGCTTTCCCATTATAAACATAGGGAAAGTGGTGCAGCCAAATATAAACAACTCACCATCATGGGGTTCATAGGTTCATAGGTTTATACTAGGCTATCTGCCCTAAGGCATTTATAAGCCTAGCCCAAATTTTTGTGGCTTACGCCACCCCTTATATGAAAAAATACTGTGCCCATTAGTTTGTTGTGCCTCTGTCCAGCAGTGACACAGATATGATTCCCGGGGTAAACCTACGATCTCCCATCCACAGGTCTAGATTTCTCTTGAACAGAGTCAGCGAGGTGCTCTGCCTCACATGGACCGGGATTTTATTCCACAGCATAGGGAGTCTCTGAGTGATAAATCTATCCCTCCAGCACGTCCTATTTATGAGCTATTAGGAACATTTCGATGTGGACATTGTATATCTTGTGCCCAAGTCAGTCAGTTAAAACAGTTCACAAGTTCCAACACAAGCAAAGTATATGACATGAGAGTTTTTGGCAATTGTTCAACCAGCTGGGTTATTTATCTGGCTACATGCCAATGTAAATCATTCTATGTTGGCAAAACATCACGTTCATTACGAATAAGAATTGGTGAACACCGTAGTGATATTCGCAATCAAAAAACATCCAATGCACTATATTTACACACGATTAAACATCCTAGTGCCAAGTTTATGTTCACTATTATTGATAAAATTACGGGTAATAGGAATAATCAAACAGGTTGGCAAGGAATACTAAGCCACAAAGAAAGGTACTGGATTACACACCTTGGTGCCCTTTTTCCACCTGGTCTGAATGACCATTTATACATTATGATGTTAACTATTAAGTCACAATTTGAACATACAGTTCTAACATTGTATTTATAGTGATACCTAATATATTATTACCAATATATATTTTTGAATATTGACAGAGGCAAACACTACACTTTTCAGAGAAGTTTGCCCTGGTCACTTTGTAATATATGTTATTATCAGGTTTATATATGTATTTACATTTATGTATTTTGATATACATTTTTTGTTCACTGTATGACTTTAACTCTGTGTTGGGAGCCTAATCAGAATGTCTCAGTTTCTATTGGACAACAGCAGTATTTATACTGACGTTGGTTTTAGTTTTAAAAAATTTTGTTTGTTACTACTCACTGAAGAAGGCGGGTGCCGAAACTAGTATGAGTATTACTATTTGAAAAGGGATCATTTGGTCCGTTTTTTACACCTCATAATAAACGGTGAAACTATCTTGCTGGCCTTTTTGTGTTTGTTTCAAGGTTGGTTGGCCGAGCATGTCATACGAGCGAGGACTGGTGTTTCCTTGCTAATACCAGTTTATTAAAAGGGCAATAATTAACGGCGTGTTTGAACTTTTGCATTTTATACTGTTTCTTTACCTCTGTTTCCATCATAATTAACACCTTTCTAGTTCCTCTTTTATCGCAACCTGCTGTAAATAACCAGATTAAGATAAAGAAGAAATGTATTCTAAAACTGACCCTGTTGCTGTTTATAAAGCATACCTAAATGCACATCATTAAGTGCCTTTATTGTGTACTGGCAACGAGCTTGATTATGCATTCTAATGGAGTGAGACTAGAAAGGGTTCCCATTGCTTCCATCCATGATGGAATAAATTAGATCACTTCTTCCAAATGGCAGGGACTCTTATAATATATAATAAACTGGATTATTGTTCACTGTTCCAACAGGTATGGTCTGAAGAGGCAGAATATTATCTGTGAAAGCACTTACATGTTTTAACTTATAAAACCTTTTGTATTCTAAGTCTGAATTGTTTTTAAATTCATCTTTAAAGCCCTGTTTGGAAGGGGTCCTTTACTTTGTTGGATTTTGTTGCTGTTTGAGACTCTAACTTTAACTGAGTGGTCTTTGTTTTACCTTTGTATATTATTTAATGTTTTCAGTAAATTACAAAAATAAATGCCAAAAGCAAGCGCTATGTTACATTGTGTCTTTTAATACTAGGAAGTATAAGTGAAAAACACAATTTATTCCTCAAGAAATTCAGACTCACTGTATAATGTAGAAGTAAAACAATCAAAGATCTTTTAAAAATGTTCACTACTGTGTTTAACCTTGAATCCAGTCATCAACAAGTTTTAAAACAGACAAGAAAATAAACTAGGAATACCTCCTGGAAAGCTGTGGCCATTGAGCATCCAAAGAAAATATGAACGTAATTTGCAGGAAAATAATTAAATAGGCAAACAAATAACTATAGATTTCCTACATGTGCTCAGGCTACATTTGCCTCCTGTGCAGTTTTTAATTAAAACTATTTTGGGATTACTGTTTATTACTTTCTTTCTTATTGATGTTGTCTGGTACATTTTGAGCAACCATTTGAAATTAATTTAGATGCCTTACAACCATTATTTATCTCAGCTGCAGTTTGAGTTGTGCAAAAGTGTCAGATATTTTATTAATTTGTTTGCAAATCATCCAGTTAGGAAAGTGAGATTTGAAGCTGTTAATATCCTTATGCTATTTTTCTACTCTGCATTTGAATCAGTGTACTTCAGTGCTCTGTGAAGGCACATTTTGAAATAACACAGGAGAGAGGCGGTGTGATGCATCTGTCACAAGCTGTCATGCCTTGTGGATAACAATGAATTAATTTTTCACTTGTAGTTAAAGTAGAACATTTTGGCACACTCTAGGTGCCACTGCTGGAAATTATTGCAAATGAGTAAGAAATATTTCACAGAAAAAAAAAAAAACTAGAACTGTTCACTCACCCAATCTGCCTGACTCCATCCCTTATGAGCATCCTTTGTCCTTCCTAAAATATTTCACCTCTTCAGTTAACACTTCAGACCCTTTGTTTAACCTTCCCTATTTCTATTAGTTGGCTGACAGTCACCCCTCCATTATTACCTGTTCCTTCTTACTGTTTAGCCTCATTTGAAAGGGATCACAAAGATTTCTAGTTAACTCCAGAGCTACTTTAATATCTTATTTATAGTCAGTTATCTATGTTCTGAAGAAGACTGAAATCATTGCCCACAAATGTTATTTCTGAATATTTGAGTTGATTTCCTCAGATGAAGTAGCTTTTACTAGCTTCATAGACTTAATAAGGAGTTTGAACACTTTTCTTTTGTAAAGGTCCCCCCCCCCCACTAGTAAGTTTTGCAAGAAAAAGGGGTGCAAATTATAATCCAGACAGCTGGTACACGCAAAGATGAATTTAAGGCTGCTCAGGTGTAGGCCCCTGTGTTGTATTACTACATAGCTGTCAGCATGCAGTTGCCCTGAAGATGTATCTGCACACTGGCATTCTATGGGCCATGCTGATAGCTATATTTACATTAGGTTGTCCATTTGAGTCCGTCTCTTGTTCTAAATCAAGTTGGTCCTTAGACAATGGGCATCAGTGTATCTATCCAACAGCTTCATCAGTAAGAAGGCTAGGACCATTTGAATTGAAGAGTTCTTGTGAGTTTCCCATGTCCTTCCTAAAATGATATTTCACCTATTCAGTTAATGCTTCAGATTGATTTGTTTTAACTTGCCCTATTTCTAGTGGCAGCTTGACCAGGTTGTCACAAGAAGCCAGCAATTCAAACAGTTCTATCCTTCTTACTGAATGAGACCATTAGGCTTTGGACTCTAAAACATGTTTCTGATTTCTTTCTATTCATAGTTAACTGTCTGCAAGCTGTGGTTGTCTTCTATAATGTCTTCTGGCTGTCATTTCTGTAAAATGAAATTCCATCCTCCCCTGGAAGTATTGCCTTCTTTTCCTGCTTTGCATGTTCGTCATCTTTCCTGGTTCTTCAGTCCTTTATTATTTTTCCCCCTGGACATAAGGCTGACTTTGTCTTCCTTTTCCTGTTGAGTTGTACTGCTCTAGTGCTATTTCATTTGATATCATTAATTTCATATGTAAACCCCTAAGGAGGTAAACACCATCACAAAGCAGGATAATTTGGTTATGTTGAGGTTGTAAGCACCATTGTTATAAGATATAATTAAGTATCATGAATGATTTTTTCTTAGTTTATTAACTTATGGAATGAAGAGTGACCCAGGTAGCTTACGGATGAGGGAGCTCAGTAAAAGAACTGATCTTTATTTTATTGGAGCTGTTTGACCTTGGATAGAGTAATACAGTAGTGTTCATGGGCACAGAGATGGACATAAAGTGGCCTATTCTTTTGCATTTTAAGTATTTTGATATTTGTCAGGCCTAAAGTATTTTTAATTATGACTGTGTGCATCTCTGGGGTTAAAAACCTAGGGCAGGATGCCTAAACATTATTTATTTGTTACATTTTGTTTACCAGGTAGCACTCCAAAATGAACATAGTTAAAGACTTAACATGATTCATGAAAAGAGTTGACTAGGGCTAAATCAATCTTGTATTACAGCACCCGGGTCTGCTTATGGTTTATACACCATACATAGGTTCAACGCAGTGCAATTTACATTTAGCTGTACTAAGTACAGAGTCTGTCACCTAACACTTGTTTATTTATTAACTTACTTAATAACTTGGTTTTATTTACATATCTGGAAACAAGGTAGATTGACTGGTCAAACATTTTTCTTTCAGCCATGACCTGAGACACAGCCATAAGAACATAACAGAGAATACATAATAGTCAGAGTGACTGCAATACATGCAGGTAGAAGAAGGTGTGAAATAAATATAAATAGTGTATATTTACAAATTGAAAGTAAAAAATGGATAAAAACAGTAAGTACAGTAATTAAAAACTATAGTTACAACTATTTATTAGTTATTTATTTGGCACTTGATAACCGAGAAAGTCTGACTGAGGTAGTCTCTTTTTCAGTAGAGGCCCGGGGAGAAAAGCTCCACAGAAAAATAGTATTACTTCATAAGCTCACAAAGTGACAAAAATGCATAATTATGATTTATACAGTTCATAGAAAATTATATATACAAAGTGTCAGGGTAGTATATCATACAACTGAACTATACAGAAAAAGGAAGGCACTCACAGGTATACTGAAAATATGCAATGAGATTAAATTCACAAAAGCACGCAAGCAGAATAATTACAACAGTTGACAGGGAAGCTGGTGCTGTTAGTTTGATAAAGCAACTGCACAGCTAGTCCAAGCTGTTGTGGCCTTACAGGAATTTCTAGTTACTTTCAAATCACTCCTGTTCAATGGAGTTTTTACTGGCTAGCTGTTTGGCCCCATACCACCTTTAAAGTTCCAGCATTGGTGCAGTTAGCCCTGCAAAATGTGGGACCCACTACTAAAACAGCATCTCCTCCCATATATCTGTTATGTACTTGTGTGCCTCAATCTTTGAAATGGTGGAGGCTTCCAGCATATGTCTAGAAACATCTGGCATTTTATACTTTTCTTGTCAAGCACACTGTCTCTAGAACCTTCTATCCAATGGGTAAGGGAGACCCCACAGAGGCTGTCAACAAGAGGTCCCCAAATGCCTACTTTTTATCAGTAGTATATGAGTTTTGTGATCATAGGAGGTTACTAGGGTATCGATGCGAAGGTCATTTCATGCCTAGTCAGTCTAGTTTTTTTTTTATTTAATAACACATTATGTAGAGATATTTTAGTATATCTGTATATTTATTTTATCATAATGGTACTTAAGCTGAGCCCCCTTATTATGCTTTCTTCAACAAGTTGACTCTGCTAGGCAATATCTATTTACAGAGGGGAACTAGGCAGAAATGCTTCACAATTGTTACAGAGATTGAATAACTAAAAAAAAAGTTATTTGGAAAGCAAATCTCTTCATGAGTTCACCCATCTATCTGTCCATGCTGTGCAGGTTAGACTAGACTTCATTATCCTCAACAACAGTCTCCATGTCATGCTGTTCATAAATTACCTCATACTACTTGCAGGTTGAGAGATACAATACTTTTGACATGTTCTGGGTCTGCCCCAGGATCTGTTCTCACTGGTCTGTACCTGGTACAACTTCCTAGGAAAATGCTGAAAGAGGAGTGGGGCATATTCATAAGGTTCTCCAAATTCCAGAGCTAAGTCCTTTCAACATGGAGGATCAGTGACTGTACTCTGAGATCCTTACATAATGCTGAGCTACTTGCTCTGTAATCTTGTTCTTGCACTTGTATCTGTGATCTCATCCTTTTGAAGACTACCCAGAATTCACAACTGGAACTCAGAACAGAGACACAGACTCATGGGTAATCTGACAGCTTCATCTTACGGATACATTCTTACTTCACCGCCACAGTCCAGTATAAAGCCCGCATTACTGCTGCCACTACATCCATCCAGTGATCACTTTTCTGATTCTGTCTACCTTTACTCAAAATATTTAATTTCTTCCAGGGGATATAGCTTCTCTTCCACCTAGCATACACACGTTCACAGAGCAAACCATTTTTGTTTGCCAGAGCTAGGACTTCTTATGTGGAAGTGATGAATTCATTCAAATGAATTAACATTCCACTATAAAACACCCCACTGCATGGTGAAATTCAGTTACTTCAGTCTCAGAGGGCCTAATAATCAACAATTAAAGGTGTAAACTTCAGTACAATGAAACTTGAGGACTGTGTGTGGCTGTTGTCAAGATATGTACTAGTCCTGGCTAAATCCTATTCCCCTCATCCAGCATCTCATCCACCTACTTTTCAACCATTTTATGTCCACCATATGTAATTTAACTTATTTATTACTTTACCTCCTACCTCATCCCATCTCCTCTTTACTATTCATTTAACAATTTAACTTCTCTTCCCTTAATACCCTCTTATTAGTACATATTTACTCTCACGGTCCTCTCGCCTAGTTGCGTTAATTTTATATTAACTTATCTCCCTCTCCCCTATCATTCTTTCTCCTACCTCTGTTCTCTTCTCTCCTCTCACCTGCCTTCCTTAATCTACTTGACTCTCTAGTTTATTTCATTACATCGATATTTACTTTAAATACACTTTGTACATTTGGGAAATTGTCACTCACTAACCTGATGTTCTATGTTCAGTACTGCTCCACTGTTTGAAATATTGTTTATCTACTTCTTTGACTTTGCTACCAACTCGTATAATTTATCATATTCTACTCAATGTAACTCTGTGTAAATCTGTGTTGTGTGTAACTTGTATACCCTATGTCATTTATAAATTGCCTCTGGAGCTTTTCTCCCTGGGCCTCCGCTGAAAATGGTCTCTTGCCCGGTCAGACTATCCCGGTAAACAAATGTTAAATAAATAAATATTTTATTTTCATCTTACAAATGCTGCCCAGATAAAGCACTTCCATGTAGATTCATTAATTGTGCTATAGCAAGACTTAAAACATAACTCAAGAGGAAATTATTCAAAATGTCACAAGTAGAACTCTGCAATATGGACATCACATGCAGTAAAAAACATTGTCTTTGCAGTTGGGCCCAACAGTACACCCAATATGGGGGTTCTGCCCTTCACCCATGATCTCTAAATATGTTGCATCCGGGTTTGCACAAGAGGAAAAGGAAATTGAAGTAAAACAAAAGTAAAGTTTTCCCTTTACTCTGAGTAACTCAGCCTCTGAGACACCTTTGAAAGTAATGGCATTACCCAGCCAATACAGTGCAGTGTTGCCATTTAAAACCATTTGTGACGTGTCAGTGACATTTGCTGTTTGTGACGTCTGTATTAGTCTCTTCCCATCTTGATTTCCGTTATCTTTCTTACAGTGGATTTACAGAGTGACCCAGACTGAATGCAGCGGGTAACACAATGTTACAGCTAGTCTTTTGGCCAGAGTTACCATTCCATTAAGTTCATGCTGTGGCATCTGTGCTGGGTATCTTTCACTTCTAGGTATGTTTGTAAGATCCTGACTTTTCATTCTAAAGTCTTAGCATTGACTGTTCTAGTCGTATACATTCTGGTTCTTCAGTAGTATTCCAAAGGGGGAGCAAAGGGGGGTAGTTGGCCTTGAAGTGAAGTGTTATGGGGGAATGATCGAGAGCTCCAAGTCCTGCCTAAAGTTTTTTTTGTACAATAATACTAGTCCAGAAAGGCACCTGGAAAGAAAGCAGATTTTTTTTTTGCTCTTGAACTGAAGAGATAAAGTGGGCATGTATCAGTAGGAAGCCAGTTGATACAAATGTACCAACTGGCTTTCTACAATAAAAGCCAAAGGAATGTTTTTCTTGTTTCTTTTTGTTGTTTTGGGGGGGGGGGGGGGATTAGCTACTGTACTTTAGGAAACAAATTGGACTGGATTTTTTTCTTGTTTTTCTGTTCAAGAACTATCGCTGAGTGTATAAATTGGGTGAAATCTGAAATGCTGTGATGTCTGGTTGCAGTGATTCCTAAGGTCTGGGAGACGTTATGGAGAAGGCATGATTAGTGGTAGATAAGATGACTTTAGGTCTGGTGAATATATGAGATTTGTGAGTTTGAGGCCAAAATTGGTAGGGAGAGCTCTGATTGTTAGTCTGGTACTTACAGTGGAGGGTGGAGTGATTGACTATAGAGTATTTTGCACAACAAGCATAGGAGTAGCAGGTCAGCATCTTTTTGCAGGAGGCCAATTAGCTCTTTGTAATATGATGCAGTAGTGTTTGTTTCTGGCAGATTTGGTTGGCATGTTTGCAGAGCTTTGAAACTTTTATTTGATGAGTATGTGAGGATGGGAAGAACGTATTCCAGTTGACAAAGAAAAATATTTTCGCAGATAGCTTTTCTTTTGTCTGGGGCATACTTCTCAACAGTCCAAAATTTAACAGAATGCCCATCTTTTTCACGTGTTTTTTTGGTCAGCTCCTTTTAATGTGTGTGGCTTTGTGAGAAAGTTATTAAATAATGACAGACATCTGAGCTTCAGCCTTAATATCCCTCAGAAAATGTATGCTAATCCAAAACCTATTAGTCTAACAAATTTTTAATTTTACAAGAGTGATATTTTCTGTATCTGATTTTGGGCTTTTGCACCCTATTATTTTTGGCTTTGTCTAGAATTTTTAAGCTAAGAGGATGAGAGATATGACCTAGGTTGAGTGAGTGACCTGAAAGCAGCCAAAGAGGTGTGATTGGTTTTGTTTTTATATTGTCAACATGGAGTGATATAAGTAGGCAGGGATTTAGTGTTGTTTCAAGATATTTAAAATATCTAATTCATTTGACAGGTTATGTTTCATATGAGAGGAGGTTGACAAGGAGGTTAGTTTAGCTAATTTTTGTGCAGAACCAAGCATTATTTTTTTTTGGGGGGGGGGTTCATTGTGAGATGTTTACTAGACACCAAAGGTTCCAGGATTTTTAGAGTGCTTTGCAGGCTTTGAAGAAATGCTAGTGTGCTCGGTAGAGGTGTGATGGAAGACTATATTATTGATGTAACTGTCTCATAACAACAGGGTGTGGAGTTGTCTGGAGGTATATTGTATAGGTCCATAGGTACTTACAAGGTTTTGATCTGTGAGGATTTTTAGAAAGCTAGCCACCCATTCCCACGATGTTTTTCATCCTTGTATTTTAAGTACAGATAGCACATAGATGAGTAGAATATTTTACATGTTGTCTGTATCCATGAGGGACATGAGTGCTAAACCAGGGATGAATTTGCTGTTGTCCTTTCGTTTGTCCAGATTATGTTTGAATAGTGTAACAGAAGGGGTATTCTCTCTCTGATGCATATCTATGCCTCCAACATGTTCTATTTGTGCTTCAGAAGAGACTGTGATCTTTTGACTGGATATTTATGTCCCTAGTGGACTTGCATATGTGCAGTAGGTCTGACAGGATGAGGGTCTGTACACAAGGCAGAGATCACCCTCTGTAGAATGTATGACACCATGAAGGGGGACAAAGCTTTGAGATGGTTCGCATAGTTTTTACAGTTTAGGCCTTTTTTTTTTTTTTTTTTTTTTTTTTTTTTTTTTTTTTAGTGAGACAGCATTGTGGTCATTCCACTTTTGACAAGTATTTGAACAGGCGCATTCCAAATGGGACATTATACTCAGTGATCAGGCTAATGAGTGCCAGGTACAGTGGAACAATTTAGACCAGGATGCAAGACCTGTAGATATAAACTAGGCAATAAAAAAGGACATCCTTACAACAGCAGATACATGGAGATTAAAGAAAGATTCTTTCTCATTATAGCTTCCCAGATCCCTGACTACAGGATCAGTTTTCAAGGGTGTGTTGTCAATGTGATACTTACATGGGCGTTATGCTTGCTGAATAATGTGGTTATACACTTCTTGGCATTTACTTTTAGTCTGGACTGGCTGTCTTGAAGGATCTTGGTGTCTTCTGAGGAGTTTATGATGGCATCATGTTTCTAGTTATCTGCAGTCAGCCACACGGTCAGCCACAAGCCCTTCACAATTACTTTTACTTCTCGGAGGTTGAAGGGCTTTTGGAGGAGGGAAAGCCACCCATTGTAAATTCCTGGGTTCTATTTTTAGTCCAGTTTGCTATCCAATGAGTTATATAGAGATTAACATTTGGCAAGGAGAGAATATCTGTGGTATCTGAGTGAGGGCTTGTGTCAAACATCTTTGTGAGGTCTTGATATGCAGTCTGCACTATTTAGCACTTGTCCATTGCTTCAGTAATTGTTTTGAAGAAGTCAATCAGGTGAAGTAGGCAGGAGCTGCCCTTGATGAATCCAGACTGGGCTGGGTCATGAAACTGTAGGTTACCAATATGTTTACTAACTCCATAACAATCAGATGAGACTGATCAGGCTTCTAGTTCTAACACTAACTGGGTAAAATGAAGTCACACCTTTGTGCAAGCAAATGACTGTCCTCCATTCATCTGAAATGAAACCTGTTTTCAGGCTGATATTACATAGTTTCTGAAGGGGATAAGATAAGTCATGTTTTAGACTGACCAGTAGGCAGACTGGTATGTTATCTACCCCCATAAACATAGTGTTCCTGATCTTAGATAACACCTTGGGAACTTGTTTTTGGAAGAATTGAGGAGGGATGTAGGTGTAAGTATGTGATCTAAGAATACTAGAGGAGAGAGGGAATGACGTTTTAGCTAAATCTAGCAGATTTCCTATGTTCTCTTGGTCCTTGCGTACTACATTATTTACTATTAGCTCTGCACAGTGCTGGGCATTGTTTCTGAGACTTTTAAGAATAATAAAAGAAGGCTTTGTTGTTTTCCATTCCCCAGGGTGGCTATTTTTGCTTCATATCTGACTTTGGTTTATTTGATGAAGATCCAAAATTCCTTCTTTAGCTCAGCAAGTGGCTTCATAACAGTTTACTTTATTTTTGCTTGTAATAAGTTTTTCTTTTATTATAGAACATTTTTATATTTGAGTTCTACCATAAGGGTTATTTTTGAATGTAGTATTGAATTTATTTTCTGGGGGATGGAACTGTGCTGTCAAATTATTATAAGGGGTAGATAGCAACAGGTACATTGAGTTTAAGAGAACACCTAGAACAGTGTGTTAAAATGATTAGGCACTTTGCTGTGCAGCCAACTGGCACAGGTCTGCCCCAATGTCAGCACAAGTCTCAAACTTGCCTGAAACACACAGCACATAAGAAAGAAGCTAGGGTTTAATACCAACAGTTCATAGGATCATATGAGGTTATTAGGCTATTGGCCCTAAGGCCTATACAAGCTTCGCCATGTTATTCCTTTGTTCCCTTATGGAACAAGATATATAGTCTGTTTGTGCATGAATCTAAAATCAGCACCCGCTGTCCCTGTCTGAGGGATATAGGTGAAACCCCAGGTGTAAATTTATGGTTTTCCATCCATTTGTCCAGGTTGCACTTAAATGAGGAGCTTTGTTTTACATGAATTGGGAGTTTGTTCCAGAGGAGTGACAACCCCTGGGAGACATATCTGTCTCTCTAGCATGTCCTGTTAATATCACAGGCTAGGTTAAGATCCCTAGAGTGAGTGAATTTTGTCCCATTGGATTTATGGATGTGCAGCAGCTTCATCAAGCAGGGTCTGAGTCTGATCTGTAGGCCAGGCACAAGTTGGCTCTAAGCAGTTTATATGATACCGAGTAAAGTGATAGGGCCTTCAGTCTGTCTGTGTAGGTCATGTGTTGAAGGCCCTGAATTTTCTTGGTGAGAAACCGCTGAGGTGTCTCTAGTTGCTGCATATGTCTGGTGAGGTACATAAAGAAGGGAGCATTATACTCTTATTATTGGTCTGATGAGAGCCTAGTACAGGGGAGTTATAACCGCCTTAGCTTTGGATGTTATACCCTTACTTATGATGTGTGCAATGTAGAGGGCCTTCCTTACTACCATGGACACCTGATGATCAGAATTAAGGCTGCTATCAACTTGCATTCATAAATGTCTCACCTCTGGGTTTGAACTTACAGGGGTATTATTAATGTTGTAATTACCTAGGGTTTCGTCTTTAATGAAGGGGGTGATGATGCATTTTTTTGTGTTTAGTTTAAGTCCGTGGCTTTGACACTAGTCATTTGTCTGTGTAAGCCCATTTTGTAGTATGTTGACATGTTTGGGGGATTTGATGACTGCACCCAGTTTGCAGTCATCAGCAAACTTGGTAAGCCATAGGCCATCTATTTTCACCTGGACATCTGAAAAATAGATACCAAACAGTAGGGGGCTTACCACAAATCCCTGTAAAACACCACTGATAACAGGTCTGCTAGTAGAGTTGGCATCCCAAATTTTGACTGTGTATTCTGTTTGTGAGCTAGTTGGTAACCAATCTAGTGATGTAAGGGTTAATCCCCACCTGGGCGAGTTTCTCAATGATGCCTGAGAGAGGAATTGTGTCAAAGACCTTGGCTAATTTGTGATAGGCAGTGTGAACTGTTTTGCCTCATCCAGGGTCTTGATGGCATTCTCTAAGAAGCCCACCAAGTTTAACAGGCAAGATCTGCCTGTAACGAAGTCAAACTTGGTCAAGTTAAGAGTTTGAAGGTCACCTGTATCCCTGTTGATTAAGGTCCATGATGATTCTCGCCATGGCCTTGCAGATAAGGCTGGTTAGGCTTATGGGTCTATAGTTCCCAGGGTCAGTTGAGGGACCTCCTTTATGCAAGAGGATCACAGTTGCTGTTTTCCTCTCAGCTGGGACAAAGTCAGTGCTTAGACTGAAATTGAAGACCATGCTCAGCGGTTCCCCTGACTCTTGTTTCAGACATTTAATAAGCAGCCTAGGATGTTATCCAGTCCCATAGAGAGTGTATTTTGGCCTTGGAGAGTGTGGTTATGACCTTCTGTCTGGAAATACTAGGCACAGGACTGGTGACAGGTATGTTATGGGGTATAGCTGGTGGAGACAGGGGGGGTGACGTTTTTGACAAACCTGTCTGCTAGCAGGTTTTTTAATGTCCTCGGGTTCAGTAGAAGTGTACTTTACAAGATGTCTAATCTGCTTATTTATGCTTTGGAGGAGTTTTTTGCTGGGAACATTCCCTTTTGTTTTTTGACAGCAGTTTTTTTATTATTGTATAACCTATTTATGCTGTATGTCCACCAGGGGGCTTATTTTGTTGTGAGGATCTTGATTTAATCCGTTCCGATACCGCTGAGTCTATACGTTTATATGGATGTGTATACAGGACATTTGTGTACACCTCAGTATGGGGGTCATTGCTATCAATGATGGCAGGGGGTCTGAAACAGGTCTATATCATAACATCAAAGTTGCAAAACCTTGAATGTTATGATATTGAACCCAAAACCTGGAAGACTGATAACAGCAAAGCCGCGGAACATTGAATTCTTTCCCAGGGAAAGAATTCGGTGGGCAGTTTCCACGGCTTCACTATTTCCTTCACTGTGGTGTGATCTCGGAGTTGGTATATTTAAGTAGGGTGTGTGTGGGGGCAGCCCCCCACATTGGGGGGTGTGGGGGTGAAGCCCCCCACATTACACATAGTTTGTGGTGTTTGTGTGTTTTGTGCTGGAACAGCGATTTTTTTTTTCCCAGGGAAGAAAATCGCTGTTCTCAACTTTTGGAGATTGAGTTTTTGCGGTTAACAGTTTGATGTTATTGTATTCGATGTTGTCACGTTTCGATCTTGTGATAAAAGCCCTCTGAAACTATGGATGCCATCACTCAGTAGGCTGTAGTTTTTGCTTTTTGCTCCTGAGGGTGGGTCATTTATGATTGTTTGCCAGTTTGCGTCTGTCCTGTGTTACGCAATGTATTTATATGTCTGTGAAAGGTCATGCCTGTTTGTGCAATACTCCAAGTGCATATTTCTTGAACTTGTTTTAAAACTTACTGTCAGTGTTTGGAGACTTGATCTGCCATCTCAGATATAAAGTATATAAAAATGTATTGAGTTTTATGGTACTATTTTGTCATCAGACATGAAAAAGGACTAGATGTAGATGAACATTATATTCTGCATGCCACAGTTTGCCTGTCTAATACCATTTAGACAGGCAGGACTCTTGAAACCTTCAGTTGATGCACTGGGGCTTGAACATTAATAAGGCTCAAATTTTAGCAATGACCTACTTCATTTGCTATTTTTACTCTTCAGAGCAGGTACATCTGCATAGAACTCTTCTGTTATGAAAAAGAACTGGGATGTAGGGTCTCCATTTTTATTTTAATGCATAAGTCATGGCCTTTGAGTCTGACAGTCATTTCTATAATTTCAAATGAAGGGACTGATGGATCTTCTGTCCTTGATATTCAAGATGGACATACCACAACTTGAAACAATGATTGCAGCTGTAATGAAGTGACTCATAAAATAAAGGGCTTTTGTTTAAAGGTGTTTTGACAGCTAGTCTGTTACACGACATAAGCAGCAGCTGTCACTTTTTGGGGCACATCAAAAATGAAATTGTTGTTCAGAGCTGAACATGTATTGACAGTGTTATTGTTGTAGGTCACAATATAGTGTGGGAGAAATAATATGATGCATTTTTTCAAGTATAATGTAATACAATAAATAGCTGAAAATGTGAAAATAGCAGAGTCTGCATGTCCTTCCCTGCAGCTGCGTGGGTTTCCTCCCACATCCCAAAGACATGCTGTAGGTGGATTGGACACTCCAAATTAGCCCTAGTTGTGAGAGTGTGCCTCCTGTGGAAGGTTGGGCATCGGGCTGGCAACTCGACACTGTAAAATAACTCCACTGCCAATCATTCTGCAGACCGTTGATGAAAGAAGAAGTGCATTACTGAATCAGATCAAGAGGAAGCAAATTTAATTTATTTATTTTACATATGTTGACCGGGTTAGTCCTGCTGAGCTGATAGCCCTTTTTCAGCAAAGACTCTGGGAGAAAAGCTCTTACAATATTTACATTTAAGATTTAAATAGTAAAAAAAATGTTGTAAGCAGTAAGGCTTTGGCAGTACATAAGATAAAATATGCAAAAGGAAAATACAAAAATACTGAGTTGAGAAGAGTACAATCTAGAAAAATCGGGTGAATAGCGTTTCATTACATATACAATATATGAACATGAGAGCGAAACAAAGGGGAATGGTTGTTGATATAACCAGGTAGTTATAATAAGAGAAAGTATGTAGGTGGGAAATAAGTAAGGGTATTATAAGGAGTAAGAGGCAAAAACCCAAATAAAGGGAGGTAGATAGATAGCTCAAAAAGTGGCAGGAGCCAGTAAGTGGTTGACAGGGTACTAAAAAATGGGAGGGGTGACAGTTTATGGAGGGCGAGTACAGTGACATGCCTCTTTGGTCAACGTCAAAATACATAGCTTTGACTTCTGGTGATCAGGTCGACCAATTCATTTTTATGTGACTCTGTGTGAGTTTCGGGTTAGAAACGGACTCCTGGAATAACATTGCCTTGACATTCCTGCCCACTGGCTGACTGTGAGCATATGATTATGCAGTAAACTAACTAGACCAGCTTTCACTCCTTTCTGTTTCTTTACTTGAAGATTAGCTGAAGGAATGACTTTGTGATTTCTTAGTTGTAAGAATGAGTAGGGGATTGTTCCAGTCACCAGCTGCTTTGGAGTTTGGGATTGGTGCTTAGTGCAGTGCTTTTTCCCTTCTTATCATGATATAAAGAAAATATAATTGTATGAAGAGTGGTCAACTATCAAAAAAGCAACTACACATAAAGCCACACATACATAACACCGAAACACACAACACCAAATACTGGCAATAAATACTAATTTATTATAATGGTATAAACTACTCCAAACTACCAGAAAATCATTTTTTTTGCAATGGGGTAAACCTGCCTGCATCCTCACACCCATTGATAGCTATATATACCAACTCCAAGTTTGCATAGCAGTAGGGAAAGGTCATATTACCAGTCCCCACTGTACCACAATGTTCTACATATCCAAACACCTAACACAGTTGCAAAGAACTCTCTCTCATCAGTGGACCACACCCCCTCCTCAGTTTCTACCCCAACCCAACCCTAACTAACAGTACAGACTAAACTAAACATTACTGGAAAAATCTTTACCAGCATAATTAATAATAAATGCCAGCAATGCAAAAGTAAATGTAAACAATGCAACAACGACCTACCTTTAAAATTTAAATATAACTTCAACCACTACATACCAGTTATAAAATAGCATTAATTTGACCTTAATTATGTCTCAGAATTGTGCCTTCAACCTAATTTTTATCCGACTTTTGATCATGTGAACTGCAACTATAAATATATACATGTGTGTGTGTGTGTGTGTGTGTGTGTGTGTGTGTGTGTGTGTGTGTGTGTGTGTGTGTGTATATGTGTGTGTGTGTGTGCATCCCTATCACTTTATCGAAGTTCCAAAACTCCAAAGATCATATGTCCAAATTTCTGGAAGTTTGAATCAATAAGAAAAAACAAAAAAATAAAATAAAACAATTTACCTTTATGTTTTTGCAGGGCGGCAAGTGCACCCCACACCCCCTGCTACTTAAATATACCAACTCCGAGATCACACTACAGTGAGGAAAATGGCAAATCCCGAGTTCCGTGCTATACAGCGATCTCAATATAAACTGTTCAGAGTTCCATAACTTCGGACATATGGTCTCTGCCATATGGTCTTTGGAGTTTTGGAACTTCAATAAAGTAAAAGGGATCTATGTATATATATATATATATATATATATATATATATATATATATATATATATATATATATATATATATATATATATTGTGGAAACCCAAAAAGTAGAACAAAGCCAAGAACTGCAAATCCACAGCCAGGAAGTCAAAGCTAGTAGAAGAAGTAAATCCTTTATTTTGGAAAAACACAACCAACGTAAAACAAGCGCTTTCGCTCGGTTAATACCAAGCTTTTTCAAGTTAACAGTGTAATACAATTAGCTTGGATATATAGGAAGCATATACCCACGTGCTTGAGTAAATTGAAATAATTAACTCAATTAAATGAACAATCATGGACCTTGTTGTTCAAAAATTGTTGAACGGCATAATATGCCCAAAAAGATTAGAAATGTAAAAAAATATGTTATTAAAAAATGTTGTTTAAAAATATGTGTATTAAATAAGTAAATACATTTTTGTGCACACGTAGCAATTACAATAACAAGATGATCCTATTCGTTAAAAATCTGAATGATCAATTCAAAAAATAAAACTGTTAAAATGTTACAACATTAAAATCTTTTCACATGCTGAATTATTGAAAGTATGATGTCTTATATAAAAAAGTGAATAAAAAATAATATATATATAATAATGTTCACCAAAAGCATTATATGAACACATTAATAATAATCGCATTGTAAAAACTCATAATTACCAAAAAGTACCTGTGTGACATTTTAATACATCAGTTTACAGTCTAATGTAAGTTAACCAAAGAATGGTATTATAATCGAGCCATTCTCAACTTAAGGACACTACTGGTGTTTATGTTATCATTAAGGCCAGGTGGTTTACCAGCATTAAGCCTCAACTGCCATAAAAGTTCTCTATACTCCAAAGTAGTCTCCCAGTCACCACCTCTAGCATCTGGTGCCACTTGTTCAAGCACCATAAACTTAAGCTCCATACTAGGGCAAAAAGTAAAATGCTTGAAAAAGGCATTAGTTTCCCTTTCCTTAGAGATGTCATAAAGATGTTCATAGATTCTCTTTCTAAGGGGTCTCTCTGTTTTTCCTACATAAAAACTGGAACAAGATATACATACCCCTAAATAAAGTACCCCTTTTGTTGCACAATTAGAGTAACAACTAGAGTTGAAAAGAAATTTTCTCGAAGGAATGTAAATGGTCGAGTCATTAATAATGGCATTACACTGTTTACAGGCACCACACTTAAAAGTGCCCCACTTAGAGTTGCCTGATGTTGGTCTTGGAGTATTCTTCCTTTCAAACAATTCCTTAAGATTTATATCTCTCTTCCTTACAAAATTAGGGTGTGGTTGTATCAAATTATTAAACTCCTCATGTAAGGTAAGAACCGGCCAATGTTTCCGTACCACATTCTCAATGTCCAAGGAACTGAGAGAATATGTGTAGATAAAGCAGCTGTGCTGCTCTACATGATCTTCAGTAACACCCTCAGAAATTAGTGGAGATCCATTACCTAAAAGGGGGGGATATCTAGAATCCCTGTTCGTTATAATATCTTGGGCCAAACTAGTCACTAAAGAATTAGGATAGCCTCTCTCAAGAAATAATGACTTAAAATTCAATTTCATCCAGAAAATCGGTACGGGTGCTACACATCCTAGAGGCCCGGATAAATTGCCCCTTAATAATCCCTTTCTTTTGGTAAAAAGGATGTCCACTCTCAAAATGCAGGTACGAATTTGAAAAGGTGGGTTTCCTAAACAGCTTAGATTGAAATGTGTGATTTGAATTGTCTTTGAAAAGGGTTACATCAAGATAGTGTAACTCACTTTTTCACTAACACTGTAAGTGAAAGATAAAAAAGACGTAGTGGAGTTAAGGTAGTTAAAAAAGTCAAGAAACTGGTTCAGGGTCCCATTCCATAAAATACAGATGTCATCCAAATATCTCTTGTAGTGTGTTATGAAATGGACCCACGTGGTTGAGAAAATAAACTTCTGCTCCCACCTGTGTAGTACCAGATTCGCATATAGTGAGGCACAGGAGGCACCCATGGCTACCCCCTTTTTTTGTCTGTAAAGTTCTCCATTGAAGTAAATGAAATTGTTCTCTAATACAATTTCCATAAATTCCATTAACAAACTGGTGACCCTGTTCCCTAAATGCACCTCAACTACAAGTACCTCATTAAACCATTCCAAGCCAGTGGAATGGGGAATGCTGGGAAACAACTCCACAATATCTATAGTAATCATTAGCAGTTCAGGCTGAAAAAATAGCGGTTGGATGCCTTTGAGAAAGTCCCAGGAATCTTTACAAATGTTACCCAAGGAAGAGACAAAATTCTTGGTTACATGGTCAATGAATTTTCCTAAAGGCTCGGTTATACTACCCGCTCCAGAAACAATAGGTCTAAACTTCAGCAGCTCCAACCCTTTGTGTATCTTTGGAATCGCAAAGATTACCGGAGTTCTTGGCTTATTCACATGCAGGTAGTTGAATAATTTCTCATTAATTGCACCCTGCAGTAAATGGTCAGTTAACAAAAACTTAATTTTAGACATGGCAAGATTGACCTCATTTCTGGAGACTATTTCATATTGTTCTGTATCCTGCAACATTCCATAAAGGTGGGTGTCATAATCAGAATTATACATGAGAACTAGACCACCACCTTTATCAGGCTTCATGACCCTGATGTTTTCATCCTTAAGATAGTTCACTAACCGAACCTCATCTACATTTAAATTGGTATGTAATGTGCGTGTACCTTGAGAGTGTAAAATCCTAAGATCCTTTTCAACTAGCTCTTCAAATACTCTAATAGAAGGGTGTGTGGGTGGATTAAATGTGCTAGCCCTAGAAAGTTTATTGCTTGCACCTGGTTGCCCTTTGAAATGAAATGTAAGGTTTAGACATCTTACAAAAAGTTTCAGAATTGTGCCTTTAACCTAATTTTCACCCTACTTTTGATCATGTGGACTGCAGCTATAAATATATATGTGTGTGTGTGTGTGTGTGTGTGTGTGTGTGTGTGTGTGTGTGTGTGTCCCTATCACTTTATCGAAGTTCCAAAACTCCAAAGATCATATGTCCAAATTTCTGGAAGTTTGAATCAATAAAAAAACACAAAAAAATAAAATAAAACAATTTACCTTTATGTTTTTGCAGGGCGGCAAGTGCACCCCACACCCCCTGCTACTTAAATATACCAACTCCGAGATCACACTACAGTGAGGAAAATGGCAAATCCCGAGTTCCGTGCTATACAGCGATCTCAATATAAACTGTTCAGAGTTCCAGAACTTCGGACATATGGTCTCTGCCATATGGTCTTTGGAGTTTTGGAACTTCAATAAAGTAAAAGGGATCTATGTATATATATATATATATATATATATATATATATATATATATATATATATATATGGGATCCGGACACATGCTCAACTAGCATATGTCCGAAACACAAAACATCGAACACACATACATGAAAGTGCTTAATATCGACAAGCGCTTCCGTGTATGTGTGCCTGTTTCGTAGATCTGATTACAGTGCGGATAAGGGAAAATTCTTTTTCTTGTAGTGAGAATAATAAAGTAGGGGGCTGTTGGGGTGCAGGGGGGTGAAGCCCCCCCTGCAGAAACGTAGATTTTTTTTGAACTATACATACACGGAAGTGCTTTTCGATGTTAAGCGCTTTCGTGTATGTGTGTTCAATGTTTTGTGATTCAGACATATGCTAGTCGAGCATGTGTCCTAGACCCATATATATATATATATATATATATATATATATATATATCTACTTCACATGACTGAAAACTCAAAATACTGAATCTCATTTGACTGACACCACAATACCTAATTTTCAAAATACTGAAAACTCATTTGACTGAGTATTATTATACTGAAAGCTTACAATGCTGAATTTCAAAATACTGAATTGTTTAATGCTTTAATTGGTTTAAAGCCTCCTCAAGGGTGGCTGTGCCAGCCCCTCCATGGTCTTCCGCTCCTTTTAAAAGACATGGGGAACTGGATTCCTGTCATGAGGATCAGGACAATGTTGAAGAGTCCTTAGTCTACTCTTTTGAAATTCCTTCCCCCTTGGATTATGGTGCAGAGGAAGAGGATTCTGTTTATCCAGATTCTCCTTTAGAGGAACACTCCTTTGGGGACACTATTATCCATATGTTGGACTTCTTTAAGTGGGATTGCTCTCAAGTTAATGATATACAGAAAAGGTATTATGAGCTCTTCCAGATGGAGCCTCCTAAGCCTCCTGCTGTTCCCCCTGTATCTTGACTGCCATTCTGGATACCTTTTTTCCAGGTTGTATGGCTCTTGATTCTCTGCCCCCATCTCCCAAGAAACCTGATATATTTTGCAAGGTGTCTGATTAATGTAAATTTTTGTATAAATACCATTCTGCTAATCCTTCTGTAGTGTCTGTCTGTTTGGACAAAACCTCCAGGCTTTTGTCCTCTACCAAACTGCTTCCTTCAGATAAGGATAGTAGGGCCATGGAGAGACTGGGCAAGAAGGTTTACACTGCAGCCACCTTATATTTTAGTACTATTAACTAGACCTATATAACTAGGTATGTTTTGGCCCTCCTTTCTCAGCTTTCTCAGGTAATCTTTAATCTTTCTGACTCTGAGGGGAAGGCTTCTGCCCATTCCTTATTGGGTTCCACCTCTCAAGCTGTCTGCCATTCTGATAAGTGCAGTTATGATGCTGCTTCCTTACAAGGCTGCTGTATTTGTTGGTTTTGCCTCTAGGCTTTGCCTGATGACTATATGGCCAAATTGATGGATGTTCCTTTGGATAATAAAAATCTTTTTGGAGCTGCTGCTGAATTTTTCAAGTCTCTTCAGGATAAGGGAAACACCTTGCAAGAGTTCAAACATATTTTTGTTTTTCCTATTCCAAAGTTTCAAAGGAATTACCCTTCCAAATCTGCTTTTGTTTGCAGGCAGTCTTGCCCTCCACCCAAGAGTAAAAAGGGTTCTAGACATGTGCCTCCTGCTAAGTCTCCTCAAACACCTGCTTCCAAGAAACTTACCTTTCAGGACCAACTGGGTTCTATTTGACAATTTACTTCCCCTTTCCCTCAGCTGGGTCCTTTTATCCCTTTGTTTTTCCCTGTCCCTCCAAACTGATTGAAAATCATAACAGACCATTGGGTTCTGTCTGTCATCTGCCAGGGGTATTTCCTGGCTTGGAAATTCCTTCTTCCTTTTTGGGAATCCGTCAACCTTCTTGGGAGCACCTTCTTTTTTCCCAGAGGTGTTTCATTATCTATTGGTCCAGGGCACCATTCAACCCATACCCCTGACCCAGGCATGAAGTGTTTTTTTTATTCCAGAATGCTTCTGTTTCCCAGGAAGGAGGGCACTTGGAGAACAATTCTGGACCTTCCCCAGCTTGACTCCTTTCTCAAGATTCCATCCTTTTGGTTGTTCTCTTCAAACCTAATTTAGTCCCCCCCCCCCCAGGTCTTTCTTGTCTCTCTGTATATCAAGGATGCTTATATTCATATCTCTATCCATCCCCCTTTCAGGAAAGTTTTACATTTGTCTGTTTTTTCCTTGCATTTTCAGTTCTCTGCTTTGCTCTTTGGCCTCTCTGTTGCCCCATGGGTATTTACCAAATGCCTTGCTCCTGTCATTGCTTTTTGCAGGTTGAGAGAAATTCAGATCTTTCCTTATCTGAATGATCTGTTTATTCAAGCTTCCTCCCGCAAGGATCTGTTCAAGATCTCCAGTTTAAAATTTCCCAGTTGCAGGGTCTGGGGTTCACCATAAACTTTCAAAAATCAACTCTGACCCCTTCTCAAGATCATGTTTTCCTTCGTTGCAGGATCCAGACCATCCTGATGCTGGCATCCCTGCCTGCCCCCATGGCCCTGTCTCTTATTACCTTTTTCTAGTGTTTATTCTTCTGGAGTCAGTCATAGCCAGGTACTTTGTCATGGTCCTCAAGTTCATGGCTTCCATCATTCTGATGTATCCTCTGTACAGGCTCTGTATGAGAAAGCTACTGTGGTATTTTAAGTTAGTGTGGCTTCAACATTGCCACCCCCTGACCTTCCCAGTCCCGTTCCTCTCTTGGCTCAAGCTTGAGCTTCAGTGCTGGATTCATGAACTGTCTCTCAACCCAGGGCTTCCTTTCCAAGCTCCAGCCCTGACTCAAGAGCTCTTTACAGATGCCTCAGAGAGAGGAAGGGGGCATCCTTTGACTTTCTCAAGGTTCGGGATCTCTGCCCTTTGCATCAGAGTTCAGACCACATCAGTACAAAAGAAATGAAGGCTCTGCTTCTAGCTCTTCAGACTTTTCATTCCCTGTTTCATCTCAGGCCCCTCAAAATCTTTACCACAGTGATATGGTATGTCAACAAGCAAGAGGGTACAATATCTTATCTTCTTTGCAGGCTAGCTCTTCAGGTATGGGATCTAGCTGTCCAGTATCAAGTGTCTCTTCAGGCTGTTTACATTCCCACAGTCTAGTTGCAGACTCTTTGAGCAGGTAACACACAAGCTCACAAATGGATTCTTCCGAGACATGTTTTCATGGACATTATCCATTGGTGGGGTATTCCTCAGGAAGATTTTTTTGCCTCTCCTCTGAACAGACATCTTCCTATATTCTGTTCCAGAGTCTCAAGTCCACTGGCATAGAAAGCAGATGCCGTGTATTTTCTTTGGAAGGGCGTGTTTCTGTATGCCTTCCCTCCTGTTACTGTGCTTCTGTGGATTCTTGCACAAGATCAGGGAAGACCCCCCCCCAAAATCATGCTTATGACTCCCTTTTGGCCTAGACAGCATTTGTTCCCCCTTCTTTCTCACTTGGCCAGGGGATATTACCAAAAGTTACCTCACAAGGTGGACCTTCTCACACAAGGCAAGGGATTTCTTATCAATCCTCACTTGTCCACTCTGAACTGATACTGTGGGTGATAAGCTTCGCATCCTATTTAGGCACCTCTTTTCTCAGGACATGCTTTGGGTCCTGCAGGAGGTTAGGAAACCCACTACCATGAAATCATATTTGTCCAAATGGGAAAGGTTTTCTGTTTGGTGTCTCTCTCAAAACCAGGATCCCCTATCTGTGCAGGTTCCTATGGTTCCCTCTAATTTGTGTGATCTGCTGCATGCTGGGCTAGCATATTCTTCATTTAAAAGCCCACTTGTCAGCAATTTCTGCTTGTCTGCCTGTGGCTCCTCCTCTGGACTATAGATTTGAGGTCAGTCAGTTTAAAGGTGTCCTTCATATCAGGCCTCCCAGAAAGTCATTTCCATCTTCCTGGGACCTCAGTTGTGTTCTTGAAAAATTGATTGAAGCCTGCTGCTTCAGCTTCCTTACAACATTGTACTTGGTTCTTTCTGACATCACTTCAGCTAAGGGAGTGTCAGAGCTTCAGACTTTCATGGCTGTTCCTCCCTTTTTAGTTTTTCACAGAATCAGGGTGTCTCTTCAGACTAATTCTCCTTTTATGCTGAAGGTTTTCAGTAAGCTGTCCCTTAATCAGTCTATTCACCTTCCTTCCCTTTTTCCTCACTGCAGTCTGCCAGCGAGAAGATTTTTCACACCTAGAATATACATAGAGTGCTCAGATATTATTTGGATAAAACTAAGGTTATTCACAAAACTGGGAAGCTTTTCATTTCCTTTCATCCCTGGTCTTTGGGTTTGGCTGTTTCTAAGCAAACTTTCTCTTTCTAGATTTCTACAGGCATTCATTGTTGTTATTCTTTTCATGCTAAATGTATTTCCCCATCAGTAAGGGCTCATTCTGCCAGAGCTATTGCTTCTTCTGGTGCTTTTTTCATGGGACTGGATACCAATTCCTTCCTTGAGGCTACCGCTTGCTCTTCAGTTCATGTTTTCACTAATATTACAAGTCGGGTGTTATTTTCAGGTTACAGCCAGTTTTCTGGAGGGCTTTTCAGTGCCATCCTCCTCTCAGGTTTCCTGTTGAGCTTTTGTACTCTCCCTCTTATAAAGAATACTGCATCAGTGATATGGAAGGACATAGTGCAGTTGTGTAAATTCTTACTATAGCAGTTGACGTTCTTCTCTTTATTGTTGCAGTATTTGCCCACACCTTCCTGCCCCCTCTGCTCTAGCCTTCCTTACCCTCCTGGCCAAGGGTCTCTTCTCCCTTTTCTCCTTCTGGATGTACATGTTCTTCCTTGTCCCTAGGGACATTCTTTTCCTCCTGGGGATTTTTAAGTTGTGAGTGTGTGCATCGATACATCATCTTTATGCCCTATGCCTTCTTTGGGGAGCATACAGGCGACGTATGACACCTGTAAATATTAAAGGCATTGGTATACTGGCTGGATGTTAGGCTATCCTTGGCAGGAGGTTCCTTCAGTTGGGAATACTGCAACAGTGAAGAGAAGGACGTCTACTATTATGGTAAGATTTTACACAGCTGTGCTTTCTAGCAACACCAGTCTGGGAATCTAAGTAGATAGCTTTTTGTCCGTTCAACAGGAAAATAGAATGATGTAAGATAGTATTAGACAGGAAATACTGAGGGACTATGAGAATGTATTACGCAAAAAAGTACAAAGTGTAATGAAAGAGTTATCAGCAGGATATATAAAAGGAAGGAGTGCATCTAATAAGAGTGTAAAAGATGTGGGACAAAGGGCATGAATTTTTTTAATGAAAAGACTAGCACAAGAGTCACTGTTATCGTCCAAAAATCTGTATTTTAATATAAAAATCAAACAGAAGAGTTTGGGAGACCAGCTAGATAGGGAAATTTCAGATAAATATACAAGGTTATTCACATACAGTACAATTTTAGAACGATTTGAGGAGGGACTGGTCCACTAGTACCAGACAGAAAGGAGCGTGAAGAAGCCATATAACCGACCGATGTATTTAACACATTTTTACGTGCTTTTCTTCTCCATACCTGCCAATTATTGCTCCACATCAGTCTTGATCCCATTAATTCCCATTTCTTGAGGAACCCCCGGCATTATGATGACAGTTGACTGAAGAGAATTGCCACTGAGGCAGTCATGAAGAAGTTTTGTACCCTCATCTGCATCACCAGTACAAGCTATAAGGGCATTTTATTTGTCCCATAACCAACGGGTCTATATTATATCCTCGAACGCTTAAAAAAGCGAATGCTGGTTGATCAAACTTATTTTCGTGAAACTGCAAAATATCGAAGCAGCAGAAACTCAGATTGTTTCCTAGGGAAAGAATTTGGTTGTCTGTTTCTGTTGCTTCGGTATTTTCAGTGTTATGGTGGAAAGTTACCGGTCGGATTCAGGTAAGTGTGCGATTGTGTGGATGTGAGTGTTAGGGTGATTTAGGTGAGTTAAATATTGTAAAAGTATTCCTTAATTCAAAAATTAAAGAGCTAGGACATTTCTCCATCACATAAAGCACCATAATTAAATCATTTAACTATATGGAGACAATATTTAGAGAACTCATAAATACAGAATCCCCACAGTATTACAATCAAAATAATGTTTAATTTTGCAAATATTACAGTTTGCACAGGGAATATTACTCAGAGGAAACTGAGCCACTCTGCTACTAATTCAAAAATGCCTCTTTTGACCCACAAGTAGCAGTTCCATTTTTTTCCTTATTTGCAACTTCAATTTCAAGTAGCTGGTAAATGTTTTATTTAAATACTTAAAAAACTTAGCACCCACCACATTAGTCTAGGAATGTTCTTAAAAATGTTTTGTGGGAGGCAAATAGTAGCATGTAATAATACATTTTTGGAGGAGGGCTTACAGTATAGTGAGATGGCTACTTTTGGACCCAACAATCTATTGATGTGACTATCAAAGAAATAAATAGTAAAGTGTTCAGCTTTAAAAGTAAATACCAAAAAGGAGTGTTGTTTAATTTAGAACCCTGTTAATTCCTCTTCAGTGCCACATCAAATTAAACAGTCTCTCTAAATATTGCCTCTGTACAGCTAAATGACTTTAAAAGGAATTGTTGTCATCATCATAAGTACACAAATATTCAAAATATCCTATAAATATGTTTGCATAAATGGAGACAAAGGAAACTTCCATTGCAGTCTCACATAACTGTAATAGTCATTCTTACAATAAAAGATATTTTTCAACAAAACCAGTTCCAGATGCTGTAACAAAATAATGATTAAATTTATAAGAATAAATCAGCAACTTCTAACCAGTACTTAATGTTTTATAACCCTAAAGATTGTGGAAAGTTTGTATATAAAGTTATGATATCTAAAGTGCATAAACAATTTGGAAGCAGTTGAATATCTGATATAATCTGAACAAACGGTGTAGTATCTTGAGTCCATGCCATAATATGTAGAAGCAACGTTTTTAAACAAACTTCTAAAAAATCAGAGAGAGAGAGATGAGGCTAGGAAACCCTTACCAAAAAAAAAGGATTTAATGACTGATAAAATCATTTTTAGGAGGACTGGTCACAATTAGTTGTTCCTTCAAATTATTCAAAATGGCATCTTAGTCTAGCCAGTACTTTAACAAATCATTAAACAGAGTGGTAAAATGCATCATGGGATTAAAATCTAATTAAAGGAAATATCATGTCTTAGATGAATGAATTCAGTTGTAATCTTAACTCATAGTCATAATCATGCAAATTTTAAGCAGCAACATCTTCCCTTTATCAGCTGCTGTTAAAACAACTTGCCTCCAATTTTTTTCTTTTTCTTTAATTTAGACAGGGAAAGAGAGAAAGAAACAAAGAAAAAAAAGGAAGGAAAGATGAAGAAAGAATATTAGCTGTTTGCAGAGAATGCAACTAACTCAGTGCTGCAGGAACAGGTATAGTGAATATCTTAGTGTAACTAGATGGACAGAGAGACTGGGTCAGGTAGCAGACATTTATTTTGTGAAGTGAGTATGCTTTGACTGGTCCTAGTAAAACTAGTACAATGGACAGAGAGATGGCTGAATTTAATGTAAAAAAGTAGGAAGCTCTACACTTTACTGAGAAATGAGGAGTTGAACAGCCTTTTGATAAAAAAAAATCTACAGAAGACTGCACTATAAAAGAGATCCTGGATTATCAACTATAGCATCAGTCATGTGGTGCAGCGGTTAGCGTTGTCACCTCACAGCAAGAGGGTCTCCGGTTCGATCTTCGGCTGGGGTGTCTTCTGTGCGGAGTCTGCATGTCCTCCCTGTGGTCATGTGGGTTTCCTCCGGGTGCTCTGGTTTCCTCCCACATCCCCAAAGACATGCTGCAAGTGGATTGGACATGCTAAAAATTGGCCTTAGGTGTGAGTGCGTGCATGTGTGTGCCTTCCATGGAAGGTTGGGTGCTGGGCTGGCAGCTTGACACTGTAAAACTCCACTGCCAATCATGAGCAGACAAGGTGATCTGCTGTGGCGACCCCTAACCGGGAAAAGCCGAAAGAGAGAGAGCACATCAGTCATGTAACACTGTTACAATGTGCTACAAAAAGTCACTAAGATGTCAAGTAAGTGGTTACAACGTTCTAGAATGGCAGATTTCACTCTTGCTTAGTGCAAGTCTCTCATATTGCCACATGTAAGTACTATCATTACTATGTGGTTTGTAGAAACCACACAGGGAAGGCAGCATTGAACTGATTAGCTTTATAGTGGATTTGTGTATAAAGTCATCCTTGGTCATATGTATACTTTGGATGAAAGTAGAGAATGAAAAACGATAACAAGGAGTCACTGTGGTATCACCAGACACTAGGGAATAGCGTGTGTGCAGCCAAGCATATACCATCAGTGCAAAGGCATACATTAAAAATAATTTATTTTGTGCAATGCATTGTGATAGAATTTGTTTGTAAAGTGACATAATTCTGACAGTTTATAGTCATATATTTTATTAAATGCTTTTTTTCATAATATATATATATATATATATATATATATATATATATATATATATATATATATATAGACTCACTTCCAATCTCGAAACTAATATGATTGAGACCATATGTTCGAGTTTTCAGAAACTTGAACATCAGAAGAGAAAATAAAAAAAAAAACACATTTAAAGATGTTTTTGCAGGGGGGGGCAAGCCCCCCTGCACCCCCCACCCCCCTACTTAAATATACTAACGCTGAGATTGCACTACAGTGGGGAAAAGGGAAGTCTCCCATTCCGCACTTCTGCAGACACTGCGGAACGTGAAATTTCCCTGTTCTCTGCTGTAGCACAATCTCGAACTTCATATATTTAAGCAGCAGGGGTGTAGAGGGCTTGCCCCCCTGCAGAACCCCTCACCTAAGGCACTCACACACTTTATTTAACCTCCCCTTCAGATGTTCGAGTTTCTGAAAACTCGATCATATGGACTCTACCATATGAGTTTCGAGATTTCGGAAACTTGATCATCTGAAGTGAACCCATACACACATGTATATATATATATATATATATATATATATATATATATATATATATATATATATATATATACAGAGAGAGACAGAGAGAGAGATATGGGCAGTTTTAAACATGTACTTTTTAGAGTGAAGTGGGCTACACTTTTGTGAAATGGGGCTACCTTATGTTAGTTGGTAAACAATCTGAAAGTCCTAGCTACGCAGAAGGAGAACAGACTTGTGATGTAAATACTGAAGAGTAGGGAGGGCACAAGATTGGCAAATAGAAGGCAAAAGTAAAGTGAGAAAAACTTTTTTCCATTTACAAGTGTGTCGATAAGGTGCTAAAATAAGATACAAGAAAAACATGTTGTCATGTCAGTCCAATGACACAAGGGCAGATTGGTATATTAGCAGCTTGGGTCCCAGATGGCATAGATGAGAGATACAGAGAGGGAAATGTAGCTGATAGTTAATAATCTCAGTTGTAATATTTTCTTCTGTCAGTTTCTCAGTCATACTCTGGACCAGGGAGCCAGTCATGTAAAAAAAAAATATTTGTACTTGCCCCCAAATTATGTCTTCAGCTAGTAAGCAGCACACTGTTGATTTTTGAAAATATTGGTGTATTGCATGTTGTGCAGCAGGGTAGTTGAGGCATATACAAAAGTACCTCCAAACCTTTGATAGTTCAGTGACCCTGATTTCATTTAGTCTCACAGCTCTTGCCTCCTATCATAGGAGGGTAATACATTGGACCAAGAAATGGTCATATGATGGATATAGTGTGCCATCAGCCTTCTCATTATCAGGAGTGACAGAAAATAAAAAGAAACAACAAAGGCCAAGTATTTGGAAGAGGTGTTTGATAATCGTTTGGATCGTTGCAGGATGAGGGGACTAGAGGTTTTGTACAACTGTCTGGTGAACTTGATAGGCCATTTTTTTTCTTCTAGCAACAACTTCTTTTGCACTTTTAATTTTATTTTGAATGTTCTAGTATTTAAGCTAGTGTCACTGCACTGGAAGAGAAGGTTATGAGCTGTACCCTAACACCAGGAAGTGGGATCCATGCTTTTGCTATTGACACAGTAGCACAGTATGAGAATATGTGTTCTTCTATTTTATTCTTCTGACGATGTATTCAACAGAAATCACATCTGCCAGTCTAGACATGAATCACATGGATGCTAAAACTGCTGAATTGTCAGTTAAGAGTAAATGAATTTCTCAGTTGTCCAGCCTAAATTTCCTCATATCAGTACTAAAACCATTGTTAGTATTTCATTGGAAGGTGGTCACGAATTCAATAAGATTTCTCCAGGAAATACAGCAAACTGTGTGTCATTGATGTTTCCTCGTCTGTATATTGACAAAGCTGAACCCAAACAGCATGACTTACAAGACTGAAGCTGGATGTCCAAGTTCAGAAAAGACTGAGTACCATCAACGAAAGTTCTTCTGTTTGTCTTTTGTTTATGCTTTTTGTCATAAACTCAAACATGAGGCAAAGAAGTGCTTTATAATCGCATTCCCTACCATGTGTCTGATAAATGGTTATCAAATCCTCATCCATAAATACAAGAATATGGAAAGCCCCATGGGATAGTAAATATACATCACAATCCTTATGATGTATTGAAAAAATGTCTGTAAGGGTACACTGTCCTAGTTCCTAAGCTAATAATGAGGATTATTTCACCAAAAGTATATTTATCATTACTGCAAGTCCAGACTGAGAGAAGCTCTTCTTTGTCCCAATGGACTGAGTCAGAGTTTGCAAATTCGTTACATGACAGATGATCAGGGAATCATGGATGCTGACATTTTAACAGTCTCAGAAACCATTGCTGATATAATTACAGACAAAACCAAAAAAAAACAAAGTTGAGCTTCAAACAGAAGGCTCTTGGCTCTGGGTATTTTCCTTAAATGCTGCTGTTTGTTATGACCATTAACAGTAGTAACCACTGTGGAAATGCACGTTTTGGCAGTAACTCTGACAACTGACATCACATTTGGTCTTACATTGTAGGAGATGAAACCACTCTGAATTAACACTATTGCAGGTGTCAACTTAGCTCTAGAACTGTAATTCTGAGCTGGAACCCACTGAGCCAAACTGAAAGTCCTGTGTTTTGGCTTCATATACTTTTCAGTTTTACTTGAGCCTCCTTTAATTTCACTCATTTCATTATCCGTGCTGCCATCTCTGTTGACAAATAGAGGACATCTGGATAGTGATACAATAAGCATTTCAGTAGGACATCAAAAAACTATTCTAGATTCTTAACAATAGACCATTGTCTTTAAATATTTTTAAAGCTTGTTTCATAGCTTGAACCAACTTTTTGGCCAATACCTTTGCTGCTGAATGATATGGAGCAGAAGGTCACATTCATTTTAAGGAATTTTTAAACCTCTCTAGAGATCAACTGAGGGCATCTGTCACTCATTGCTTGTTGAGGAAAAAAGAGTATTTCACTTCTTTATAATGCTCTCAGATGTTAGTATCACATCAGCAGAGTTTTACCATTTAGTATGGACATCTATCACCATCAGGAGCACATTTCCTTTAAAGGACCATCCAAAGTCACTGAGGATGCACATCTAGGGATGTTCAGGTCAATTCTTAAGATGTTGATGGGCTAACTGAGGCATGTTTTTTTCACACCCATGAGTACTGAACAAGTCCACAGTAGACCGACAAAAAATAAATGCAGGCTGTCTCCTTCATGTGGACAATGCCACAGAGCTGAGAATGTAACTAAATCAACAAATGCTGTTATAAACATGGTGGCATAACAACTTGCATTGCCCAGAACAAGTAGCCAAAACAATCAGACAACTCCTATCCCCCTGAAATATAAAGTTAGAACTTGGGAGGACCTGGAGATTCCCCAGTGGTCACCATGTAATGTCAAGTCTAGAACTAATAAGTGTGTGGCATCCACATGTATGACATTCCTCACCTGACTCACTTGATAGGTTGGATTAATCTTGTGTAAGGTAGATTTCTCTTTGATTTGCACCTGAAATTTAGCTAGCAATGCTTATCTTGACAAGCCATCTGCATTGCCAATAAAAGAGATTTTCAATAATCAATGAGATGCACATGAGCCGATGCAAGAAAGGCTTTGCAGTACATTCAGTTTGCAGTCAACAAAGAAATATCTGTGTATGCTCCAAAACTTTAGTCAGAGGAGAGTGGTCTTTGAGGAGCATATTGCCCCAACCCGAAGTTGAAGATCAAAGGACAAGAAACTCATTTGACTGAATCTCATTTCACTGAATTTTAAGCCATATACATGATGTGGGTTTCCCTTCACCTGTGACTTGCTTGTGATAAAAAATAATTACTGTAACATACAGTGTTGA